>NW_005842686.1:638331-639504 GCF_000455745.1 Alligator sinensis | reverse complement strand
CAACACTTCTTTTACCTAAGCTAAAGATCCCGGTGAAGCCCACAAATATTGTGGGGTCTGCTCATCAAGAGGCCAAAGATTGGGACGTGCTGAGTTTGAAACACATAAGGGGATCAGCTTGTATAGGCTGATTGACCCAGTTTGACTCAGACGTGCCCTTATGAACTGAATGCTGGCCCATGAGGGTGTCAGCTGGACACCCAGCCGGATTCAGAGGGATTCTGTTTACCTGTGTGCTTGTGTCTGACTGCATTTTATTGTTGCTCTTATGAACTGATTCTTGGCATATGAGGGTGTCAGCCTGTCCATGCTGATCAGCCCGGCCAGGTCAGGCGTGTCACGTTAATTTGTGTGTGTTTGTGTGTATGACTGATTTGGTGACTGGAGGAACCCAGTCCCATTGAGATTGAGTCCTGCAAGATAGCTCCACTGGGGGTGAGGGCTTGCAGAAGGGAGAGATACAGCTCCGTATAGTAACACAAGCAGCACATTGACAGAATCACCAAGACCCTAGAAACTATCCCTAATAAATGAGCACACCCCAAAGTAATGGGCAAATTTGGTAACAGTAACTTGGTAACTTGGTTCCTGGATGAATGGGGATGAATGAGCGTGCTTGAGGGACAATGGTAGTAGGTCTAAAAATAGCTCCCTCTGAATGACCGAACCATCAACTTGACGACCCAACCATCACCCTAGCTCAAGATTTGGAAGACAAAGACTGCTGCAGAAATCAGTCAACCCACCATCACAGACACCTGAGACTGCATGTTCTTACCTAGGAGTGCACATGCTCATTACACCAGGGGCTGACTCTTGCCTGGGCACACCCCTGCCACTAGGGTCATAGCTAGTGTGCCCCATAAAAAGAGGTAATGAAGACAGACCCAGTGGGATGCCCTCTCCATCTAGACCAGCACAATGACATACCACCTATCCACTCAGAGGTTGGCGACCCCCCTCTGGACAACACCTTGCTGGAGAAGACCCCAAATGGCCATCAAGGATCAACTCACAGCCCAAGATAGCTAGCTATCACCTACCTTCCTTCCCAAAGCAAAGGACTTGGACTCTGTTTCCCTTCCCTACCTGGACTCCAACCCTTCCGCTGAGTCTCTTTCTCCTGCTACCATTGTGAGTGTGTGTGTGTGTGTGTGTGTGTGTGTGTGTGTG
>NW_005842686.1:599185-638124 GCF_000455745.1 Alligator sinensis | reverse complement strand
CTCCAGTCACCAAATCAGTCATACACACACAAACACATACAGATTAATGTGACATGCCTGACCTGGCCAGGTTGATCAGCATGGACAGGCTGACACCCTCATATGCCAAGAATCAGCTCATCAGAGCAACAATAAACTGCAGTCAGACACAAGCACACAGGTAAACAGAATACCTCTGAATCCGGATGGGTGTCCAGCTCATGGGCCAGCATTCAGTTCATTAGGGCACATCTGAGCCAAACTGGGTCAATGAGCCTGTACAAGCTGATCCCCTTATGTGTTTCAAACTCAGCACGTCCCAATCTTTAGCCTCTTGATGAGAAGAGCCCACAGTATTTTGTTCACAGGGATCTTTAGCTTGGGTAAAAGAAGTGTTGCTGCAGAGCAAGTGGGGAAGGAGGAGTAGAGAAGGAAAAATATACCCAGTTACTACCAGTTTGACTATAAAAGTTATTTATTGCTAAGTATATGAAATATATAATGGCACTAGTAGTAATAAACATGCAAAGGAAAACAAACACAAACAATTACAATACTACCCTGGTTTCACGAAGTATTTGGGGAAACTTAGCTCAAGCTTAACTATTACAATTCAGGTTCAGAAATCTATGCCTAGAGAGAAAAGAGAGAGAAAGTGAGAGCTAGAATCTCACCAGTCCAAGGCACTCAGGTTTCAGTGCTGACAGGTAAAATTCTTAGTACAGTTCTTGAAGGGAGAAGATCTGTTTCTTCCAATTTCTCAGGAACAACAGCGGATGGTGTCAGAGAGATTTGTCCTTTTGAAGCACACTTTGCTGTTTTTTTTTTACAGATTTTTATACCCTCAGTTCAGCTTCTTCAAAGCATTATTTTAATAGTGTAAATAATTGTCTTTACTATTGACAAGGGGTTATCTGGTTTGGAACATCTCAAGAAACTGATTAACAACCAGGAAAAACATAAGTTTTTAAGGAATAACCAGACACTTATGAGCCAGCTTGAAATTCTTATGGATAGCAATATACTGGATAGGATACTTCATTGTTTCTTCAGAAACAATAGATAGCTTACAGCATCAGAGTTTTGGATTTTTACCTGTTGTGAACAAACCTCAGCTTAGCATGACTTTTCCAGATCTTTCTGTAGTCTTTTAAGAGACTTAAGGAGATTATTGGAGTGTTCATAAACTTTTGTGAGGAGGACTTCCACCAGTCATCCCAGGAAGAGTACGACAACATTTGTGGTTAGGGCTCCAATGGGCTGGATGCTGTGATGAACCCTTAAAGATTGTTCAAATGTTGCTCATACCCACTCTGACTCAGTCTCTTGCCTCAGCATTCCCTAACCCAGCATTCCCTAACCCCAACCAAGTTTTAGTCAATCGATTTTAAATGGGCCTTGCATAGTGGGACTGGGGAATGTATGGCCCAAGATGCCTATTAAACTTTTACTTCTGCTTAGAAGTGTGTGTTGGGGAGGGGGGAGTCCTTTATAAATCCAGATTAGAGATGGTCTGATAAATGCTGAGCTGGGTGTGTGTAAATGTGGGTTAATTAGCATTTGGAGCACAGATTCCCCATCATGCAGTGCACTCCTGCTTCTCTGATCCCAGAATTCACTGTGGTCTTTGTTTCATGCTGTCTGTTCTCCATCTCCCATATAAATGAATTGCCATCTGGTTCCATCTTGGATGCAAATGAGACCTAGGGCAGTTGTTTCACTCTTCACCCTTATCTGGAGGGCTTTAGGTGTGTCTCCCACTGCATCTTCATTGTCTTTTGTAATCAGTTTTTGTTTAGGTGGGGGGGCGGAATTCTTTGTGAGTCAGACAGGCTGTGCCCTGTGTCAGGGTTCCCCCACAACACAGAGCTGAGAGGTAACAGTCTGTGTAGGAACTAATAACTTCATGGGGCTGTATGGTGTGTTGTCTGTTTAATAAACCTGTTATTGTGAAACCCTGAATTGGGTTTTTGTCTGTTTCCTGACTGTTTCCTCCTTGGCACCACTTATCTGCCTCCTGACTCCCAGCTTTCAGCCTCTCTCTTTCCTGGCTGTCTCCTCCTTGCCACCGGGCTTTTTCCCTTGCTTCCACCCCAGCGCCAGTGACCTTGAGTAACCCTGGGGTGACTTGACCTTAAGTAACCCCAAGCCTCAGTTTCTTAGCCCAGCTTCTTTCTAGTCTACCAGTTCTAATCCCAGTCCCAGCAACTTTCACTCCCTAAACTTTCTCTCTCTCACCTTAATGTTCCCTCCAAGTATCTCAGGCACACAAATACACACACCGTACCATCCAAGTTAGGAACTCACCTGTGTGTAGGTGGGTGGTATGTATATGAACTGGTGAATATATATATATACATATATGTCATCATGTGTGTGATATACAAATTAGTGATCCATGTGTGGGTATTGACAACTGAGTGTTGTCTAATTTTTGGTGTGTGTATGTGCTTGAATTGGTGATACGTGTGCATGTGCCTAGGCTGGTAATCTAGGATGTGTATGTGCCTGAGTTGGTAGTGTGTGTGTGTGTGTGTGTGTGTGTGTGCATCTAATTGATTTTTGAGTGTGTGTATGTGCAATTGTATACCATGCCCTCTTGTCTAAGAGCATGATATTGAGATCCTGAGAGTTGGCCTGACCCCACAGGACAACAAAACATTTTTTATACCAGAATTTAAAGTAAAAAAGTATTGTGTAAATCTAAATTCTGTTTTATTAATCTCAAAGTACTGCAACCTGTACTTGTGTTTTGAGGTGCTCTGGTGCTACTGAAGTAGTGTTTTTGACACTATGAGGGAGATTCAACTTTGTGACCTAAACTTAGCAGCTTGCTTCCCCAAAAGAGTGTCAAAGGTGGCATATATAACTGTAAGGGAGGGAGGACTCTGGGCTTCTTAAACAGTTTCTGTCATAGATCTGAAGGACTGGTAGATGGCGATGAAAATGGTTCCCAGATGAAAGGAGAAAAAGAGACCTCATGATGTAAAGGCTCGTGAAGCTTCATGGACCTTATTTCATATGGGGTGTAAGCCTTCAAGTTTTGAACTCTTTCATGGTTATTCAGAGATATTTGATACCATTTTTGTCATACGAAAGAACAGAACAGATATTTGACAAACTGTTATGTGTGTATGCATTTATTTATTTATTTTTGTGAGTGCTCCTTAAATTGTGTTTGGCAAGCACAGACAAGCAGAGAGACTAGCCTTGACCTCAAGAATTGACAGTTTAGATCAAGCATGACAGCTAGCGAGGGTCATAAACAGGCAAAGATTTGGGGAGAGAGACAACTGTGACAGTCAAAAGACCACAGTTTCTTAGAGAGGTCTTTATGTCTTGATAGCTTTATTGCCTTATTTTATTTTTTTGTTCTGACTATTAGTGATCTTGAAAAACTGTCAGGGTCAACACAAGTTGTCTGAATCCTTTCGTCTGTGAAGGAATTGTAAGCACTACAGGGCAAGGTTCTGTGTGTCAATTCAGTGCTTCTTGGCATTCAAGCCTTATAAAGAGTGGTATTGAAATATATAATTATACAGTGCTCGTTAAAAGGAAAATATTTCTAAAGGACAGGAGCAGTTACTACCAGATTTCATCTTTTAAACTTTTTAAGGGAAAATTGCAACCTCTCTGCTGATTGTTATTGATATCTCTTCCTATTTTAACATTTGTATGAAACCAGGGCTATGGTTTTCACAGGAACAAGTCTTAATATTGCTCTTAAATACTTATAAATGCAAAAGCAAATAAATAAAAACAGAAGGAGTGTGAAGTAATCATGTTGTTGGCCAGTAAAGTATTCAGGTTTGGCTTTATCCGTTGAATACTACATAAATTACAATTTTATTTAAACAAAGCAAAAAGACTATTTGCATGGTTTCCTCATTTTACTCAAACAACTCTGTAATTTTAAAGACCTGGGACTTCCAAATCATTTGGTATCTTCAGGTAAAATAAGTCAATTAAATTTGTACATAGCAGGTCTTTACTTTTGGGATTCTCCCCTGCACATACTTCAATTTCCCTATATGGCTTTAATACCTATCACTACATTATATAGGTAATTAAGGTTTATGTTGTAAACGCTCCCAAGATTTGCTATATAGTTTGATGCCTCTCAGGCAAATAGCAGCCTCCTCAGAGACTCATTGCTGGTGTGAGAGAATATTTTAATCTCCAAAATTTAAAGCCTAAAAGGCAGGCTTCTGTCAGACCCAACTTTATCCCAAGGGTCCTTTAACTCCCATTTTTCATGTTTGATAATGAAGGAAGTGGTAGACTAAGCCAAGCCAAATGAGATTTTACAAACTGCATACCAATATTGGCTCGAAACTCATAGAGCATTGAGTCATTACAAGTGTTCATGCATGTCTCTCTTCTTGTAGAAGGGAAATTGTAAACATGCTTTGTGAATTTTACTTTCAAATTTTCTAAACAGCAGAAAGTAAGTAATTAACTTGGCCTGAATCATACACTGTCTTTAGAAACTTGATCATGTGGGGGGAAAGGAGAGGGTAGAAATAGCAAAAAAGAACAACCATGGTATCTCACTTTGCCAATTTATGCACTCGTGTTAAATAATTCCTAACACTAGATTCCATTTCTTTTCAAGAACGAAATGTAATAAGACTAGTTATTTCAAAGTTTTGCTATGACACTCCACCCTATAATTATCTTACATGAAATGTACTGCCAACATGTGAATATGACATGTTCTTTAGTAATTTTCATATTTTTTTAAGGTAAGTCCTTTATGTTCCCAGAGAGTAATTATCTTGTCTTAAACAATGAATTCAACTAAAGTACTTGAGAGTGAAGTGACCATAGAAATGGATTTAGAGTAGAGTTAATCTTTTTTTCTGTCTGTCTACTTCAGGTGGATTCTGGTGTCAACCTATCCTGTCTCTCTATAATCACAGTTTCTCAAGCTACATAACAATTTAGGACAGTGCTCCTATCACCACTTAAACCACTACTCAAGCAGTGATGCTCTCCAAAAATATCTGAGACTAACCTGTCAGTTCAAGAGGCAAGGAGAAATACAATTTCAGAACTACAGCTGCATATTCCTCTTGCCCACTTTTAAGTTCTCTTTTAAAAGTCATTATTAGATTTTTTTTTTCTTCATTATTATTATCAGGGTGTCTGAGTTGATTTTGTACGTGGGCTGGTACATTTTGATGACAATTTTGCAATACTAAGGTTCTGTATAAAAGAAGTACACTCCTTTTCATTATTGTCTTTTTCTCCTAAAACTATTTGATATTAGGTAAATTTAATAGAAAAGGGGGGAAGGGAAGTTGATTGTGAGACACTCAAATAACTCACTTGCAGAGCGTAACAACTGAAGGCTACTGAACTTTACCTGCACTTTCTCTTTCTTCTCCTCCCAGCTGCTGGTGACATCTGCTCTAATTATCTTGGCCCCTCAGCATATAGCCACACTTCTCCTCCTGTCATCTCTGTATCTATTGCTATTTTTACGCTCTGTTTTCTTTAACCTTATTCTTGTCTCCTATTCACAATATTTCCTAGAAACTAACTGAGGCACTGATAAAGGAAAGTGTCTATGAATTAATTGCCCATGTATACAAGTGATTGCAACTTCAGTGTGCTGCTAATGGATTTCTCTTAACAGACATAAAAATTATACTATTATCAGAAATAGCTGCTGATTTAGAAAGATAAAATGCATTGATCTCCTCCAATAATGTAACCTGATAAATCTTTTAATTTAGTGTATGGTCAATCCATATGCACTACTACCACTGTGACCACTGTGATTAAAAATTATAAAAAGCCTTTTTTATATGGCATATGGCAACCATATACAGCCTACTGAGGAAATAAAAATCAGTCAAAGGTTGGAGGTGGGGTTTAGGAGCTCCACTTAGGGAAAAATATTGTACTTTAATCTTGACTTTGACTCCAGTGGATCTACTCCCAATGTGTAAAATTAAGCACACACCTAAGTCATTACTGATCATGAACTGATTTATAGTAATGATTTCAAAGTGCTAGGCAGAGCATAAACAGAAAAGAATGTACAGTCCCTACCCTTAGGAAGTACCATAAGTAGTATTGTTGCAATCAACAAGGCTCTTTTCACTGAGGAGCTTTATTGGGTCAAAATACAATTCATGTTTCAAGAGGAGAAGGATTCTAAAGCTAACAGTGTTTTTCCAGATCCATATGTGTGTGCGCACATATAAAATTTCTGAGGGAGAGATAAAGAAAAATGTTTCATCTTAAGAAAGGAACTAAAATAAAAATGCAGCAAGTATACTTTAGAGAGCCAAAAAATATTCATTAAAAAATTTAACTTCTAATCAAATTTTAATATTTCCACTGCATTGATTTTAAGAGTCACTAAAAATCTAAACTTCAGTATAAAACCCATAATACAATCTAACTGACCTTTGTTCATTCTTCATTTGAAAAGCTTCAGCTTCTGCAGGGACGAGTAATTATGACAGACACCTTTGCTATAGTAGCAGGATTACAAAATGATAAGGTTTGAACTATGTCACGTACAAAATGGTAGAGGAGGCATATATTTTACAGCTGCTTGATACTTTGCAAAAATGTTTAAACTTAAAAAATGTAGTACATCTTAAAAAGAATATTGACAATGAGTGTTGAATTTTGAGCTTATACTTGAATTGGCTAGCTTGTGTTTGATAGGTTTGGGTTATAGGTACTGGCTGGACAGAATAGAAATGCTTGAGAGTGGGTGTGTCCTCATGTGACGCTACGTCAATGTAGCAACATGCTATGGTGATGTAGCATCCATGGGCAAAACCCATAATGCCACAGCTACATTGCTGTAGTGACATGCTCCCCCATTATAGCATGTTGCTATGGTGACATAGTGCCTTAAAATAACCATGTGGAGCACATACAGCACAGTACCAGCTGTTACTGCAGCATCTTTCAGTACTTCCAAAAGAAAGTAATAAATGACAGCACAGTAACAATGGTGCCATAGCATCATGTGTAGATGCACCCACTATTCAAGGAAGCAATGCCTGAATCTGTGATTTGAAGGGCTACAGAAAATCATAACTGGATAAATATTACAATTAAGCCTGTGCGAATTTCTAGCTGACTGTCCGGACGTGGGGGGCTGAGGGGGAAGAGTCAGCTCGTGCATGGCAGCCACCACCACCACCCTTCACCCTGCACTGCTGCCAATCCTTGCCCGGCTGCCACCAGGCACTCCCCCAACCCCCGCTCTGTGTCTTTCTGAAAACCCCTACCTCAGGTAACCAGGATCTTTGTATAACTGGCATGCCACATTCCCCACTCATGCCAGTTAACACAGGTTTTACTGTATATATCTTTTTGGTACTATACCCAGTTGTGTTTTTGAACCACACTGCCTGTGTTTACTACATGTAAGCTCAACTAAGTCATAGTGGAGCATCCATCCTGGCCTGTTTCTATTAGTTGTAGGAAGAAGTGCAAGGGAAAAGTCTTGTTTTGTTTTGTTTTTTCTTCTGTACCCTCCCTTGTCCAGCAATAGAGCTGACTCTGACCCCTAAGTCTTTCCAGAAATAGTGACTATTGATAATCTTGGAATAACATATTTCTGTTAGCATGACATTGTGCATCAGTTGTCATTTTAAACACAGAGGCTAATAAGGAAAGTCTATTTTCATGAAGCTATTTCAATTATTCCTTAATGGCTTAATCCTAAGTAACTTGTCTTAGCCAGAGAAGAAGGACAATTAGTATCTAGTGCTAATTTCTTTTTTCTATAAGCTGATGTCTTTTGTAAAGTGAAAGTAACAAATCTCTATTTAGTAGTTTATCTTTATTTCTAAATGGATTAGCTTAAAGAGGAAATTCTGCTTTATTGGTCTATTCAAGCAATGTTTCTAAACCATTTTTGCTATTTCATTGAATTGTTTAGACTGCACCGTATTTCAAGCAAGAAAAAAAAACTAAATTGCTCTATTATAGTTCGCTTGTTTTTTGTTTTGTTTACACAATCCTAATAGCTAGTACATTCTGCTACTACCATCACAGCAGTATTTTAGTGAGAATCTTGTTCTACCTGTATATTGTGAGTTCATGGTCACATTCCTTAGGAAAATTGGTAGGTTATTGTATGTGCCAAAATGATGTGCCAAAGGTTTTCATTTGCTTATGTGCCAGTAGATAAGTAGGAACAGAAGGGACATCGAGTAGTCATCTGGTCCATCCCCCTGCTGATGGCAGGAGCAACCCAGACTAAACCATCCCAGCCAGGTGTCTGTTTAAGCTACCCTTGAAATCTTCCATGGATGGAGATTCCACATCTCTAGGTAAACTTTTTCAATGCTTGACTATCCTCAGAGTCAGAAAATTCCTTCTAATATCCAACCACAGATTCCCTTGCTGAAAGCTTGAGTATATTGCTCCTAGTCCTGATCCCTACAACATGTCCTTCTGTCCTGTAACCACCCTTCAGGTATTAGAAGACTGTTAGCAAATCTTCCCCCTCCCAGTATTCTCTTCTCCAGACTAAATAAATGTAGCTCTTTCTCCTTTTTTCATACATGTTTCCTACCAGGCTCCTAATAATTGTTACTGTTCTATGCTGGAACCTTTCCAAACTGTCCACATCCTCTTTGTCCAAAATCAGACACAGTACTTTACAGTACAGAGGTGAGGCCTTTCCAGTGCTGAACTGAGTGGATCACATCCTTTGATTACAAAGAAATCCTTTGTAACAGTGATTCCTGTTAATACAATCCAATATGCTGTTGTATTTTTTTCCCAATAAGAGCATGTTCTTGGCTCATGTTCAGTTGATAGTCTGCTGTAACCCCCAGGTCCTTCTCTGAAATACAGTAAAAGTTCTGTTAACCGGCATCTTAAAAGGCTGCATGCTCAAGTAACCATCATAGATTCATAGATTCATAAATGTTAGGGTCAGAAGGGACCTCAATAGATCATCGAGTCCGACCCCCTGCATAGGCAGCAAAGAGTGCTGGGTTTAGATGACCCCAGCTAGATGCCTATCTAACCTCCTCTTGAAGACCCCCAGGGTAGGGGAGAGCACCACTTCCCTTGAGAGCCCATTCCAGACTTTGGCCACTCTAACTGTGAAGAAGTTCTTCCTAACGTCCAGTCCAAATCTGCTCTCTGCTAGCTTATGGCCATTATTTCTTGTAACCCCCGGGGATGCCTTGGTGAATAAAACCTCACCAATTCCCTTCTGTGCCCCCATGATGAACTTATAGGCAGCCACAAGGTCGCCTCCCAACCTTCTCTTGTGAAGGCTGAAGAGGTCCAGGTGCCCCAGTCTCTGCTCATAGGGCTTGGCCTGCAAGCCCTTAACCATATGAGTGGCCCTTCTCCGGACCCTCTCCAGGTTATCCACATCCATCTTGAAGTGTGGCGCCCAAAATTGCACGCAGTATGCCAACTGCAGCCTGATAGAGGGGAAGTATCACTTCCTTGGATCTGTTCGTCATGATCTGCTGATAAAGTGCCATTAACTTTTCTGATGACTTTGTCACACTGACTACTCATGTTCATCTTGGAGTCCACTAGGACTCCAAGATCCCTTTCCGCTTCCGTTCCACCAAGCAGGTCATTTCCTAGGCAGTAGGTATACTGGACATTTTTCCTCCCTAAGTGCAGCACTTTGCATTTCTCTTTGTTGAATTGCATTCTGTTGTTTTCTGCCCATATGTCCAACCTGTCCAGGTCTGCTTGCAGCTGTTCCCTGCCCTCCGGCGTGTCCACTTCTCCCCACAGTTTTGTGTCATCCACAAACTTGGACAGAGTACACTATACTCCCTTGTCCAAGTCGCTGATGAAGACATTGAAGAGTATCGGTCCAAGGACCGAGCCCTGTGGGACCCCACTGCCCACACCCTTCCAGGTCGATCCCGCCCCACCCACTACGACTCTCTGGGTCCAACCCTCTAGCCAATTCGCCACCCACCGACCCGTGTAGTCATCCATCATGCCAGCTTGTAAGATAAAGTGAAAGCAGAAGTGCCCACTGTGGCACTTGATGTTTCTCTGAGCCCCCACACCCCAGGGTAAAGCAGCCTGCATCACTGGGCCCCCACATCCTGGGGACATAACAGGCTGTGGGGGGCCCACCTCCCTGTCCCACAGTGCCCGCAGGGCCTGCAAGAGGGATGGTGATATCGTGGGAGGGGCGGTGATGCCATGGTGGGGGCGGCAGGACGCCCCAGATGCGGCAGGAGAAGCAGCTGCCCGGGCCGCTCAATTAACCAGCATATTTTGTTATCCAGCATCCCACATTCCTGGGGGATGCCAGATAACAGAACTTTTACTGTACCTAAATTAGCCTGATGAGTCATTCTCCAGTTTTCACTTGTGAATACAATTATTTCATCCCAAGTGCAAGACTTGCTCACCTGATTGATTTCTCTATCCTATCCAGGTCATTTTGGATCCTACACCTACTCTCCAACTTGATGTCATCCACAAATTTGCTAGGCATGCATTCTATCCCATCATCCAAATTATTAATAAAGATATTAAACAATACCATACCCAGGTCACACAGACTCAGTATGCTCAGTATGCCAGGGGCTGACCCTTGCCTGGGCATGCCTCCTGTCACTAAGGTCACACAGTGTCTGGCCCTAAAAAAAAGGGGCAGTGAAGACAGACCCAGTGGGACGCCCTCTCCATCTGGACCAGCACCATGCCACACCATCTATCCACCCAGAGGCCCTGCTGGTGACCCCCCATCACCCCTGGACAACACCTACTGGACAAGGACCCCTTCCAGCCTAGATAGGTAGACATTAGCTGCACACCTCCTCCTACAATTTGGACTCTCTCTCTCTCTCTCTTTGTCTCTCTCTCTCTCTCGTTCTGGACTTCAGTGGACTTCAGCCCCTGCACCAAGCCTCTCTAACCTCTGCTGTGAGTGTGTGTGTGTGTGTGTGTGTGTGTGTGTGTGTGTGTGTGTGTGTGTGTGAGGGTGGGTGGGTGCAAGGGAACCAATTTGACATTATATCACCATCTCCCCTGTTCAATAAAACCACTGTCATTTGCAACCCCGAGTTGGGTCATGTTTTACTGAATCCCAGTCCCTCCCCTATCCTAAATTCCAGCCTCATTCTCTCTCTCTCTCTTTCTCTCTCTGTCTCTCAGCTCCAGCCTCCACCCCTCTCCAATAGTTTCCTGATCTACTCTCAATTTCTACTGCCTTTTCCCTGTGACTTTCTGCTGCCTTTCTCTGCTTTCCTGCTATCCCTGCCACCTGCTGCTTTTCCTGTTATTTTCTGCTGTCTGTCTCTCTGTTTTCAGGCTTCCCTGCACCTTCTGTAATCCTTCCCCAACCTCCTGCAGCTTCTCAGCTCCTTTTAGCTGTCCTGCAATTTTCTCCAGCTACCCATTCTGTCTCCCCTTTTCTGCCACCTCTCAGCCTCCCCTTGCTTTCCTGCTGTTCCTGCTGCCTTCCAGCCTCCCATGCCATCTACTGCCTTTTCCCTGTGACTTTCTGCTGCCTCTCCCTGCTTTTTCACTGCCCCATCCACCTTTTCAGCTCCCCCATAGCTCTGGCTCCAGTCCCAGCCTCTGTGTCGGCATGCTTCCCTGTTCTGCAGACTTTGGGCATTGTCTTTTAAACAATTAAGATCAATTATCCTAAAGTTACCCCCCAAGCCTCAGTTCTCTAGCCCAGGCCCCTCTAGTCTACCAATTCTAATCCTGGTCCTGGTGACTTAAATCTCCAGCAACTTTCACTCCCTACACTTCTACTTTCTTATCTTAACGTTTCCCCAGGTATCGCAAGTATACCAAGCACATACATACATGCATATCACAATACCCAACTTAGGAACTCACCTGTGTGTATGTGTAGTTAGGTGGTATGTGTTTAATTATTGAATACACATATATGTATACATATATAGATATCAGTGTGTGTGTGTGTGTGTGTGTGTGTGTGTGTGTTATATGAATTAGTAATCTACGTATGTGTACTGGATGTTCAGGTGCTGGTAACTGGGAACTGATTATGACTATATTTGGTGTGCAGCGTGTATGGGCTTAAACTGGTGATAGGTGTGCATGAACCTAGACTGTTTATTTTGAACGTGTGTGTGTATATATGTATATGTGTGTGTGTGTATATATATATGGCATTGTGTGCATGATATATGAATTAATGATCTGTGTCTAAATTTTGGGGTATATAGTGTATGTGCTTGAATTGGTGATGGGTATGCATGTGCCTAGGCTGGTTTGGATGTGTATGTGCCTGATCTGGTAATGTGTGTGTGTTTGGACCTAAATGATTTGTGTGCGTTTTGTATATGTGTAATTGTGTCACACCCTCCTGCCTAACAACTCAATATTGAGATCCTGAGAGTTAGCCTGACTTCCCAGGGCAACAACAACATTTTATTTATAAAACATTAAAATTTGATTACTGCAACCCATGTGAAGCCAGTGCAAAATAAGTCAAGAAGAGATTCCCCTCTCATTGGTCTCTCCATCACCTGTGCTAAAAATTCCCCAACCCCACACACTCCAAGAATTTGCTAAACTGTCTGTTTTCAGCAGGTGTCTCTGCGGGCCGGGAGCGATCTGGGCCCTTTTTCGCGCCGTGCGGGCTGTGGCCAGCAGCCCGGGCACGCTGGGTTGGAGAAAACAGGTGACACGCTAGAATTAGTCATGGACACATAATGGTTGATTTAAGATTATTTACTTACACTGAAGATGGTCATGGTGCAGGCAGGAAAACTTGCTTGAGTTGCAGTTACAGATAGAAAAGAAGAGAGGCGGACTAGAGTTCCTTCCCATGTACATTCTTCTAGCCCATCCACTTGGAGGCTCTAAACCGCGATCCTGTTGCGCCAACCGAAGAAAGTACTCACTCTGAATAGACTCACACAAAGTTTGCTAGGCTCCATGGAACTTGTGCGCTCGGTGATGGGGAGAGGCTAGAGGCTGATCAGACCCCTGTTGCCTGCTTGAAATGCACTGGGTCCGATAGGCTCTGCAGCGCTTAGAGATCTTCACACAGCCTGAAGTCTCCTCCTCCTGGTGTTCATGGAGTCCTCCAACTTGGGCGGAAACCACTCAAGCCTTTTATACGGCTAGCAAGCCATTCGCTAACCGCCACGTATGAATAATTTCACGCAAGCCAATAATGGGGCTCGAATTATAATGCAAATGGCGGGAACTCTTTTGCACCGGGGTTTTCCTCTGCAGCAGAAAACTCCACCGTGCAAAGAAGCTGCAATTTAGCAGGAACAATTTAGCAGTGCTGAAGCACTCACAAAACAAAAATCACACCCTTGGGTTGTGACAGTGTCATGGAAGTATCCCATCAGAATCAGGTCTATGATTTGGAAACTTCTATCTGTTGTTTCTGTCAGGTTTGGTGGCCTACAGAGGACACACACTGTGACATCCCCCCCTGCTGCTCTGATATTTACCCACAGGCTTTCAACAGGCCTAGCTCCCACTTCATATTTTCCTTCAGAATACATATATATCTCATTTACATATAGGGCAACACCTCTGCCTTTTTTCCCCTCTGCTTTCCCTTATGAACAAATTATAACAATCTATGACAGTACTCCAATCATGTGAACTATTCCACAATGTTTCCATAATCCCAATTTCTGTCATGGAGATGATGTCTGAGAACCCATGGGTGGAACTCATTTGCTGTTTTCTAAGTTAGTGTCAGAACCATGAAGTTTATACAAGGTAGCCCCACAGGAAAAGACGACAGTAAGATGATCAGTAAGTGGAGAACAAAGGCTCTGGAACAAGGAGCTCAGGGGTGGGACAGCTTTGAAGAGGCTTTTCTTTGTGCTAATGACTTGGGGTGGCTCCTTGCTGCTAGAGTTTTTGCCTAGTGTCTGGTGTGTCCTTGGGGTTTTTCCCGTATGATGTATGATCTCTCTTACTTCCTTTCTTTCAAAGTGACCACCGACAGCTGGGCTCTCAGAGCTTGTGTCTGTTCTGTGAGTCTTTCTCCTTATCTCACTTTGCTTTTCCCAAACAACCCTTTTCTCACTCTAGTCTCACACTTTTCACTACTTTTTCATGCCTTTTTCACCTTTTAAAAGCTGTTTCTCCTGCAGTAACTTGCCCCCACTCATATAATTCTTTCCTCCCCTTCCTCTGTTTTTTCTTTGTTTTATTCACCCTCTCAGTGTAGCTGCCCTGTTGCTTTCTTTTTTACCCTTCTCTTTCCTGATATATTGCTTACCTTTTACCTGTTTTTTCAGCTTATTTGTTCCCTGTTGGTTAGATGGCCAGCTCTAACATGCCTCTATTTCTGTGGATGATGAGGGTGAAGATGGTTGTGACCTCATCATCCAAAAGAAATAGAGGAATGTTAGAGGCTACCACCCAAACATGCACTATGTCTGAGGGTATCATGATGCAAAAAACACTCCTGACAGACACACCTACTACCACAACTTGGGCCGATCTGTAGACTGTCACTTGGCAGCAACATTCCCGAGCTCCAGTATGTTTCTTGACAGGGTGGGTCAGGGTATCCCCCACTCCCTGCCTTTCATGATTGACAGGCAGTGTTATGAGATTTACCTCATTATTGGGGATATCTCATGCTTTTGCTGTTGCAGCATCTGGTTGCCCAATGCCCAAGGAAAAAGCCCAGGTTCCATCAGGCTACCCAGTGCCCAAGGAAAAATCCAGCTGTGGCAGAGCCACCTGTGGCTGCTCCAGATGGTGGTTCATCTGTCTCCGGTGCAAAAGCCCTATTGGGTGGTGGGGACAAGTTTTCCTTCCAGCCAATCCTTGGCTCACCGGAGGCAGGTGACTGTATGGTGGCAGGTGGGGATGCATTCACCCCCCTCTCTTCCTTCCCCTGACCAGGGAGGCTTTGGATCCTTCTGCTGAGGAGTGTGACTCCCAGGAACAGAAGGAGTCTTCCAAGGCCTTCTCATTCCCTCAAAACCTTCCCACTACTTTGAGGGCAGCTGGGGATAGCAAGTGGGATCCCCACTCTTTGCCTGCCTCCTTCACATCCACCTGAAGCCTTGTGATAGTTGGGGGTGGTCCAGGAGTGGGCAAGGTGGCAGGGGAGTCTAACAGCCCCCCCACCCCTTGCCTTTCAGCAAGCGGCTCAGAGAGATTCCAACCCAGGCGAGTGCCCCCAATAAGAGATCAGGGAATTATATGACCACACCCCCAGGGACTTTGGAGGATGCTGCATCCATAGGGCCTGATGCTGGGAGTCCTGGTGGGGGGCGGGCATGTACCCCCCACCAAACGTCAGCAGCTCTCTGTTAACAATATGTACCTCTCCTCCTTTCTGGGGTCAGATTTTGATTCTGCCTCTGAGGACGAGTTGATGGAAGTCCTGCCTCAGGGGTCAGCATCTTCCAAACCAGCTAAGGTACCCTTCCCCCTCATGGCAGGGGTGGTTTCCACTGTGGTAGTGGACTTTGCTTCTGCCTCTGGGGAACCTCCCTGTGTAGAAGGATATCCATGCTGCATTGCATCTGGGACCAGAGTTATGAGAGGGTGGTACTAGAGAACCCAACAGGCAATGAGAAGTGGCAGCATGTGACTGCTCAAAGGAGGGTCTCAGAATTGAGGAGAAGCAGACTGAAGTCAGCAACCATTTTCAAGCACTCTGCAGTGGAACTCATGAGGAAGAGGAAGAGGAGGACATCTGCAGACATTTCATATATTTCATAGACATCAGGGCTGGAAGGGACCTCGGAAGATCATCGAGTCCAGCCCCCCGCCCAAAGGGCAGGAAGTCAGCTGGGGTCATAGGATCCCAGCAAGATAAGCATCCAGTTTCATCTTGAAGGTGTTCAATGAAGGCGCTTGAACCCCCTCCGGTGGCAGGCTGTTCCAGACCTTGGGGGCTCGGACAGTAAAGAAGTTCTTCCTTATGTCCAGCCTGAAATGATCTTGAAGTAGTTTGTGACCATTCGACCTCGTCATCCCTTGGGGTGCTCTGGTGAACAAACGTTCCCCCAGATGCTGGTGGTCACCCCTGATAAACTTGTAGGTGGCCATCAGATCACCCCTGAGCCTGCGCTTTTTCAGGCTAAAGAGCCCCAGGGCTCTCAGCCTGTCATCGTAGGGTCTGCTTCCCTGACCTCTGATCATGCGCGTGGCTCTTCTCTGGACTCCCTCAAGGCAGACATAAGGACATAAGGCAGAGGAGGCAGGAGCCTAGACAGCAGGAAGTGCAAGGCTTCAAGGACAGAGGCTCTAGTACTACTTCACCAAGAAAGAAGAGAAGAGTGGTGGTGCTTGGTGACTCCCTTCTGTGGGGACCAAGATTTGTCATGCAGATTGGGGGCCTGGGAGGTGTGTTCCCTGCATGGAGCTCTAATTCAGGACATCACAGAATCTGCAAAAGTTTATTCCTACTTGGGACCACTCTTTTTTCTTAAGGGTTTTGTTACATATTATGCTATGAGCTGCACAAACATGAATCAGTGTTAATGCTACCTTGGAAATTGAAGCAGTCACACCCTTAGTTTAATAACCTTCTCTTACTGTCCCTTACCTGCACAACTGTGACTTGTCACTAGAGGCCTGGTAAGCCAGGACAGGCTTCTATCACTGTTCTACAGGTGGTGGTGTGAGAGATCCTGGGCTCCTGGAGGACTGGAGAAGCCACCCAAAATGACTGTAACAAGGCCCTTAGGGAAAAAAAAAAAGATTCTGTGTGTAGGAGATAAATGCATGAAGCAATTAATGCTGTTTAGCAGAAGGTTTACAGTGTCCAACAACCTGTGAACTCTACAACTCTAGCACACCATGCCACACTGAAGTTTTCTCAATTTACAATTGAATAGCAAGATTTCACTTTCTATCTGACAAACCAGTCCAGAATTCCTAGCTGAGGTAGTATTTGTCACATTTTCAAACTAATTATGTAAAGTATCTCAGAAATACGAGTTTTCAAAGGGCAAATGCATTATTCTTGTATAAATGACTACTTATGAAATATTGTATCCAAGGACAGCTTGGTCTAGAAATGTTTTTAAAATTATTATTATTATTATTATTATTATTGAACTGTTCTAACTTAAGAAAGGTTAAGAATAATGTGCTTATATATATATATTAGGAAGTGTATTATCATTTTGAAAGTTTTTTATAACACAATTAACAGCAGAAAAACATTAACACTGGAGTCATGCTGGTGGCAAGTGAGGGGGAAAGAGGGAGGAGAGCATGGCTGGCTATGGAAGTGGTGAACTTAGCATTTGTATGTGGCATATGAGTCAAAGGAAATCTCACTCATACTCACAGAAGCACATGTAGATAAGGAATATAGATAATGAATAGGGCCATCCCTTCTTGATCTTAGGAAGCTCGCCATTCATTTTGACACCACTGGAATTTCTCTAAAAGCTAGAATGGAACCAGTGTTATCAGCCAATCTGCTACTATATATAGCCTTAGATACTTCCTCAGTAAAGAAAAACACCAGAAAGACACCAAAAAGTGTCCTATACATTAAAACACAAGGCACTGACAGAACTGATGTTTGTCACACAATCAGCCCCTTGAAAGTGCTCTACTGCCATGCCCTGACAAAAGTGCATGGCTACAGAATGCTTAAAATGTGCCCAATCATGCAGCAAATTAACCCTTATTTAATGAGGATTCAGATAAAGGTGCTCTAAAGCAGAGTGCCTTCATTAACTTCAGCTGGTCCCTGTTTACAAGCAGGGCTGGATTGATGCAGTCCAGCCCCTCTCCCAGTTCTGTCTTCAGGATGGGAAGGGGAATCATGGAGTGGAGGGAGCTCTGGTCTGCATTTGCCCAGCCTGAGCTGGCACAAGATCCCTTTCCCCCTCCCTTCCACCCTGCCCCAGAACAGGCTGGGCAAACCCCAGATAGAGCTCCCTCTCCTCCCTTCTCCCCCTCCTACTCTGAAGACAGCACCAGAGCTGGGTGGGGTTGGTGGAAGGTGCTAAGGGGGAGATTCTGAAGACATGCAGCCTCTCTCCACTGGATCAGTTCCAAAGTGGATCTTAATCCCCTTCCCCCTACCTACCAAACTGAACATTCAGTGGGTCAGCAGGGTTGCTGTAACTCATGGTGCTTTCTGTGAAGTGCTGTGAGTTACTATGGGGAACTGCATGTCTAGCAACACCCACAAAATAGTGATCAATTCACTTTATGATAATACTATATTTTTGTTCATAGTACATGGCTCCAAATAAGATATGCAACTTGGTTTTGGAAAGCAAAATGAAGAAATAAAGGATATTTTTTTTCAGAGTTCAGGCTGCATGAAGCAGGAACAGTCTCATCTTCCATTTACTCACCCTCCTGCTCAGGCAAAAGCTACAGTTTTAGCTCTTTCACAGCTGAATTGACTGCTTTTACCTGAGCAGGAAAGGGGAAGTGAGTGAGCAGAAAATTAGGTTCTGACCCTGCTGCAATTCAACTGTGAAAGAGTTAAAACTTCATGATGACTATTAGATCTGCCCCTCTGTCCATGAGATAACTGCTGGAGAGATAAGGATAAGTGCAGATATCTTACAGTACCCCCCCCCCCCACACCCACAAATTACTTACATGCCCCCCCCCCCCCACACACACACTTAAATTCTGGGCAGAAAATCATCTTCCATGTATAAAACAACATCCTTATTCACTCAGTTTTGAAAACTTACCTGTATTTCCAAGTTTTCAGAAAAACAGGGCTCACATTCCATGTTGTACCTGGAAATAGTTTCCTTCAAAAAATCTCCTGCACTGGAGAGGCAATCCAGGATTTTAAATCGATCATGTGGTCTACCTAAGCTCACTGCTGAACTGAGATAACAAATAAAGTGCAGCGGGACAAGGTCAAATTTGAGATATGAGTGGGACCTTAATTATAAGTCTGTATTTGTGGGTGTTTGGTAATTATTATTAATATCTTTATCATTATAACTCTATCTTAATACTTTTAGCCTAGGAATTGAACAGTGCTCACTATATTTGTTGGCACCAGTATAGATATTCATGCAAAAAATAAATTAATGTTAAGACAACAGACCATATAGAAATTTTTCATATTCAGATTTTTATGTCATGTAATATACAAAAGAAATATATATTATACATAGAAGTTGCAAACTGCAAATTTAGGCCAGGTCTATACCACCTCTTTGCTAAGGCTGGAACCACTGCTGAAGATAAAGATCCTCAACCACTTCTTTTCTGCCACTACCTGAGCCCAGCAAGACAGATGGCTTGAAGGTGGTGTTGATACCCATGGCTCCAAGCTGACCACTCTGTGTAGTCTGCACATTCAGGTGAGTGGGTGCTATCTGTTTCTTTTTTACAATCCCAGGCTTCATGAGGAGATGTACAGATACAGCTTTACTTGAATGAAAAAATAATGGAAATGTGAAAAATGCAGTGGATCTTTACCAAAGATTAAGCTCTGGGTATGTGGTAGATCTAACTCAGCTAAACTTCTGTCAAGCACTTCATACAGTGCCACATGAGAAACTAATAGTGAAAAGTTTAGGAAAGGAGCTGGCTAAAAGGGAGATGAACATGGCATGGGATAGAAATGGAGCTATTTCACTTATACTCTCAAAAATCTATCTGGGGATTGATTCTATTTTATATTATAATTGATGTCCATGGAGCAAATGTTATACAGGAGCATTAAGTAGGAAGAACTGAATGCCGTTGAATACAAAAATAATAGAAATGGAATGAAATCGGTAAATTCATGAAATTAGGGTCTAATAAGAAATTTTGCTATAAACAGGCAACTCATCAATCAGAAGTACTGGAAGTAGAGAAAGTCCTGGGTATAACAGTTAATTATAGTAAGCCACCAAAAGTGATGTTACCATGAGATATTTCAACTAGGAAAAAAAATATGGAAACATTAATTCCATGTTACAAAGACTTAGTTAGACTTAGTTAGAACTGCATACAATTTCACTCTCACAGGTTCAAGAAAGATAAATAATTCAAATTTGAAGTTGTTAAGAAAAGGCTACAGGATGGGTCTATATTATAAAAGCATATTAAAATATCTTGGCTTGATCAGCTCAACCAAATGAAGGCCAAGAGTGAACATGATTGGCCTCTATTAATACATCAGAGAGGTAAATACCAAAAAGGAAGAAGAGATATCTTTTTTAAGCTAAAAAATACTTTTGGAACACAAAAAAATGGGTACAACCTAACCATGAATATGTTTAGGCTGAAAATTAGAAAAGGTTTCCAACCATCAGAGTAATGAGATTCAAGATAAGTCTCCCACTCAGAATAGTAAAGAATAACAACCAAACAAGTTTTTAGATGAAGCTGGATACATTTCAGAATGAGATGATATGACATGGTTACCCGATGAACCAGGAGACTGGACTGAATGTATAACCAAGTAGGTCCTTTACAGTCATATATTTCCAAGGAAGTTGACGCTTTTTTCAGTTTTATTACTTCTATTCATTTTAATCTTTGTTTCTACAACACTTTATTTTAAATCCAAGCAACTATGATGATATTTTAAAGCCCTTTGTTATATTTTCTTTTTTATCATTTGTTTATTTATCTGTATTCTCTATGGTATTTGCTGTCTGCTACAGATGATAGCAACGGTAATATTTGCAGCTTTTTAATAATTATTATAAATTACTAAATGAACAATTAAGTTTAATTGATTTTTGGAAACTTACTTAAGGAGTAGGCAGAAACCAGTTCCCTGCAGCGATTTTTTTCCCCCTTCAGAACAGTTTATAAAATTATTCTTAGAAATGAAGAGTTGAAAAGGGGGTCTTAATAAACCTAAGAGACTGATGATTTTAAGCAAAATAAAATTAGCTAGATAAAGGTAAAATGATAAAAGAAAACAGGATTTTTTCCCCTTAGTTTAATGCAAATATGAGCATCTTCAGCATTTTTATATGTGCTCTGGGAGTAGGGGGGAAGGGGGGAGCTTTAATTAGAGTGGTTCTAAGAGCCACTCTAATTAAAGTACACAAAGCATCTTGTGCATTAGTGTCCCTGCACTTCAAAATGGTGGCAGAGGCACTTTCTCTAAAGCTTGTTGAACAATCTTCAGATAAAGTACCCCTGCTGCCATTTTGAAGCATGGGGATGCTGATACACAGGACATGGGGGCTGGCTGGAATGTGATAATTGTCATGCTCCAACAGACTAGATTAATCCAGAGCATTGGAGTAGCTTCCAGGCTCATGTACATGCATCCCTTACTTACTAGGTTCAAGGTTTAGAATCAAATTTTCAAAATCCTAAGTGATTCAGAAGCCTAAACTCTGCTGATTTTTAGTAAGATTGAGACTCGTAAGTGTATAGGCCACTTCTGAAAATAGGACTTTAAGTGCCTCAGGGCCTTGTTGTACAAGGCCCTTAACGCACATTTTATATCAATCTTATTAAGCATTATGATGCCATTGTAAAAGTTAGAATGTGTTCTGAGTAGTAATACAGTAATGCTTTCTGTAATCTCAGCTTTCTCAAGATAGGCTTGGAGCTGGCTGTGCTCTCACTCCCCTTCCCAACACTGATGCCGGCACTAGATGCTGCAACTTACACGTCCGCCTGTGAGGATGTGCAAACCTCTGTGCCCAAATCCTGTGTTCCCTGCCCTCCACCGTATGCACAGCACCAACTGCTTCTGGCATGCCAGGGAAAGCCTGGTTTCTGCTGGTGATGGTACAGACAGGGAGCTGTGGGAAGCCAAACCTGGGAGAAGGTGCTTGGATTTGAAGCTGCTGCTGCATCCAGAGGGCAAGATGGGTTTCTGAGGCTGGCAGTCTTGAATTGGCTCCAGTGTTGTGTGAGCGGTGGGATCAATAATCAGCTTACATCAGCTGATTCTTGGTCCCAGCCTCTGTGCCAAAACAAAGTGCAATGCAATGCCAGGCTGGAACCAATAACAATGTGCTTATTGGTCCCAGCCAAATTCTGACCACCTATTATCTTTGTGGAGCAGTCTAGTAATAGCTAAACATGTGTGACTTAATATGATTGGAAGATACTTCTCCCATGAAAACTCTGGAGTACAGTCACATTTAGCATCTGTTTTACTGCTTGAATGCATGGACATCAATGGTTTAAGTACAGTTATCATGTCTTAAGTGTAACATGCAACATGATCCTTAGGTCCTTTTCACTATTTTACCCTTAGTTTTTACAAGCACAACTTGGTCCTTTACCTCCATCCACCTATGCAGTACCATGGCATAGTTAAGGTTAAGCTGAAACATTTTAGAATATCTGAGGAGGCAAGTATTGATTCATCCAAAAATATCTATAGCTTTTTAACAGTAGTGTTTAGCACTTCCCAAGAATGGGATGTTATTTTGAATAATACATCACTGCAAGTGAAACAGTTTGTGGTACCTGAGATTACCAACCCACTGGGTTCAAGCCAGTAGATATTCTAAATATATTCAATATATTCTAAAAATTATTACAATGTTTGCATGCTGGTCGCATGTTCTATCACTACTCACCAGATGTAACAAACTATTTTCCTGCTGCTACTAGTGCTATTCAATACAACTTTTTATGAGAGTTAGCCATAGCAATCAAAGAACCATTTGTTTTTTAATACTCACTGAATTTGATAGAAAGGCTTGTTTTCAATGGTCTGTTTATTAGGTCTTAGACCTTTTTTTGTCTTCTCTCATTTCCACACTTAAAAAAAAGATAACATGACACCAAAACAACTGCAGCAATAGCAGTTGAAATGCTCATTTACAGGCAATCAGTCCCATCCTGAAATATGTGCCTGTCAAATCCAAATATGGTTTGTTCCTTTGACATTACTGCACTTGTAATTTAGGAAATTGGTGGCCACTGGACTGATGCTTTTTTAACAACAGAGTAAATTAAGGGTTTGTCACTACTTAGGAAATTAGTGAAATAGCAATTCTAGAATAATTATTCAAAAACAGTTATTTCAAAATAAGATCAATATAGCCATTATCCCAGATTAGCTATTAAGGTAAACAGCATGGAGATAGCTTCTGCCCAGTGTGGGCAAGGAGCTAGGCCAGTACCTACAGTCCCTTCTTTTTAGGGTCTATTTTCGAATCCTATTAATGAGACTTGAGGGAGAGAAAAGGATGGTGACACTGGTAGTAGACTCAGGCATTGACTTTATGGGTAGGAAGGTGAGGACCACAAGAACAGCTGCTGCTGCATTGTTTTTCTGAATGTTTTATACAGAAAAAAAAAATTATACAAGAAAAACTGAAAATAAGTTTGGAGACGGAACAAACAGACAAGAAAAGTTTCTTACCCTCTACTCTGGGTACAACTTAGCCCTCCTGAGACTCCTGCAGGTATCTCCAGAACTCAGCCTTTCTGCTGATTCTACCAGCCATGGATGCCAGTCTTTGGTCTCCCCCTCCATGGAGAAATCTGAAGATCAGGAATATCACATAGATAGCGCCCTAAATAACTCTAAATCAGATCCTCCTAAGCAGCATTGTCACAATTCTCATGAGTCAAAGAATCCTCCAAAATTTCTCTCCCTGGGACACTTGGCAGTCCTCCGGTTAATTGGCCATCTCTATTCGATGCTTTTGCTATAGAGGAGTTGATTTCCCCATAACAAGTAGAAAACCCTTTGGATGTGTACCCCAATAATGTTTCCTTCAGCTCTTTGTGGGAGTGGCAATTGTCCCCAAGTATGCATCCCTCAATTCCTTGGCTAACCAATGTCCAAAATCATAAAGGTATATATAGACAGCATAATTAATTTATACAGTGATAAAAGTGATATAAATGAATGTAGCATAACAAAGGCTTTTCAATAAGACCACAAACACCATATTAGTGAAATAAACACATTCAAAATATATGGCACCCCACAAACCCCCAGACCAAGATGACAAAGATAATGATGATACTAGTCTGTTTTTGATCCAAATCCAGAGCTTAAACTGCCAGTACTGATCAAGAGAGCAAATCTGGGACTACCATAAAATGATAAAGCTTGGGGCCTGGCATGATGAGTAACATCGTGATAAAACATTTTGTTCATCGGGAGTAAACTGACTTTGGATCTGTGGAGGTAGACAACTGATTTGTGGGTCTCTTGATCCTGGGAATATAGTTGAAATAGCCATTTAAAACTGGCAACCGTGTCTGTTCCCAGGACATGATGAACCTGTACAGTGTTAGAAAATCAACTGGTGGCAAGGCCATGTAAGATGTGTGCACTTCCATCAAGAAAGTGCTCACAGGTTTCATTTCAGCTTGCTGATCCCCAAGAGGTCACATGGAGTTTCTCAGCTGTGTTGGGGAAGTTGTTGGCCTGCATAGCTGCATTATTTGCCTTGTCCACCTGGCTTGTAAACGCAGAAATAGCTAGGGCATGTTCTGGTTATTTTGCAGGGGATTGTGGGCCACCACAGGAGGGCTCTGTTGGATGAAAAGATATATTGTGCCAGGGTATTTCAAGTCTCCAGGCTTACTCTGTGCAGTGTAAGGGACAATTTGCCCAAGGTGTGACCTCTACTGTAACAAATAGAATAACACAAAATAAGGCAAATAAACATGAAGAGAGATGTTTACACTGCAATAATATATCTACTGTGTTCTTACTGCTGCTTCCGTTTTTGGGTCTGGGATTCTCTGCGGTGTTGGAATATGACAAAGAGGCACCCTGTGGGATGGGCATGTTGTATTCTTATGAAGGGTGCTTTTCCTAACTTTGCAAGGCATGTGCTATTTCTGGATTTTGAACAGAATTCCCTTGGCTTTCTCTGAATAATAGTAGTAGTAGTAGTAAACCCATATATTTCTGTTTTCCTTTCCCTAGTGTTCTAAGCTGTGAAGAATCTGGTATGATTTCCATGGGGTCTTATTGTTTTTGGAACCTCTGGGACTACCAGCTCTTACCTGGCATTCTGAGGGTAGGAAAGTTTATTTTCTTTGCCTATTCTTTAACATGTCCAGGAACTCTAGAGCAGAGCAACAAAATGGGATAGGCTCTTCCTTGCTTGTTAAAGTTGATAATTTTGAATCATCACGTTACTAAAAATATCTCAGAAATAAAAATAAATCAGCAATTTGTTTCCACCAAAATCAGAAGGAAATACTATATAGCCTGCCCAAATATTTGGGACATATACTCTGGATGCCAACTCAGACACCTACAAGAAGCCATTAAACAAAAATCAACTGGTATGGGGAAACAAGGCCACCTGTGCAAAAAGAAAGCAAGACTTGTAAGAGTGTCGTTACAGGTTACCTTTAAACATTTTAAAATCTGTAGAACATTAGGCCATCTTAAAGTTAGAACAATTTCAGAGCAGACACGGGTTAAAGTTTAATTAGAGTTATCATATTTCCAGTTCCAAAAAAGAGGACACCTGTTGCATGGGGGGAGGGGAGTTATAAAACTGTGAGGGGGCAGTGATATGGAGGTGCCTTGCCCTTGCCCATTCTGTTGCCCCTTGCTCCCAAACCACAGCCCCCCACCCCCAGCCCTGCTACCGCCCCTCACTCCTGACCTGCAGACCATTGGCTCTGTCAGTGTCTCTCACTCCCAAACCGTAGCACCCCCCTTCCTGCTGGTGCCCGTCACTCCTGAACTGCAACCCCCCTGGCACTGCCAGTTCCCCCCACCTATGACCCACAGTTCTCTGCCCTCCATAATGCCCTTCACTCCCAAGCCAGAGCCCCATCACCCCCTGATGCCCCTCACTCCCAAGTCACAGCCTCCCCAGCCCTGCTGATGCCCCTCACTCCTGACCCACACCCCCAGCTTCCCCCAGCCCTGCTTCTCTGAGCACAGGCACTGGCCCCAGTGCCACATGGCCAGTCACACAGCTCCCTGATGACCCTGAAGGGCCGCCCATCCCTTCCCCACTGGAGGAGCAGGCACCTCCCCTGCCTTACTGCAGGCCTGGAACCTCCTCCCCCCCATCCCCACACACATACAACACCTGCCCCCCACAGACTCACCTGTATCCAGCTGCTGGGCTGCTGCCACCCCCTACCTGGCTACATGCTGGCCATGTATATGTGTACCCTACTTCCACTCACCCTCCTCCCAGCACCAAGCAGCTCCTTGCTAGAGCAAGCTGAGAAGTGCCAGGGAGAATTTTGAAGTTGAACTGATGAAAATCTCAGACATTTGTTTATATTTAAAAAAGAAAAAGAAAAGCCTGGACTGAGATTGGAAGATCCAAAAGAAGGACATGTCTGGGAAAACTCAGACCCTAGGTTTAATGCTGTCTCAGACTTGTACAACTGTGACTTGCCACTAGAGCACTTAGTGAGTGGGGGCATGGATAGGAGCCACAACTATATCCTTCATCTAGCATGGGAGAGGAAGGGGGAAGAGTAGTTTGGGGGTAGAGAAACAAGTTTGGGGGCTGTGGCCTCCCTTTCTCTCCAGCAATAGGGGGTGAGCCAGAGCCACAGGTAGGAGGGGACCAATCTTCAAAAACTGAAGGTGTGCGGGCTGGGAGGCATAGAAATAAAGAGAAAGGAGTAAAAAAAAAGATAAAGGACCAAATTATTGGATGGTCTCAGTGAACTGGGATTTGTTTGGGGAGAGGGGAGGGAGTTGGAGTGGTTTAGGGATGGCAGGAATTGGGGAGTTGTCCAAGCCTGGGGACTGGGTCGGGAAGGATCCCACTCCAAGAATGATGGAGGGAATCAACTCCAAAAAGCGCTGCTGAGGTGCTCTCAGGTTCCCTGAGTCCATCTGGGCACAGGGCCACCTGTACCATACTCCCATTCCAGATGGTAGAAAAATTTACTTCACCCACTACAGGGGTTACAAGCAGTTAACTGAATTTCTTGCACACCACCTAACCGCTGTTTCCCTGCTCCACAGCACTCATACCTGGACAGATCTGAGAACTAGCACATTTGTTACATGACCCATACCACCGTTTTGGCTTGGAGCCAATATCACCCGCCTGAGTAGTAGAGTTCAGGAGGTTGGAAACTTTGCCCTTGGAACAAGAGACAGGGGTTGAGAGGTCAGGATCAGTGCATCCTGGGATGCTGGAGGACTTGAAATGGATTGCTTTATTTCCATGGAGCAGACTAACAATACTTTATCTTGACCTGAGTAGAACAGTTCAAAGATAACCCTTGTCCCAAATGGTCTAATTTTAAAATTCTTAGAAGGTATTTAGAATGGGTTAATGCCCTTTAAATGCTCACTTTTTAAGTACCTTTAGAATGGTTTAAAGGTAACCTGTAACACCACCCTTAGTGGTGAGAACAGCAATCAACTTGGATACCATGGAGTAAATAGGACAGAAATAAACAAAAGAAAGGAATGCACAAGAGTATTTCTTATCTCTGTGCCAATGCTAGTGTGGGTAGAATAAATGATTAATGTCAGGTTTACATACTTGCCAAATGGCACAATGAATATTTAATAATGCCTTACAAAGTAAACAGCTTTGAAAGGAGGGATTTTGACAGTCTCAACCTTAGAATGCCCCATAGCTTGGTGACTAACGTTTTTACCTGTGAGGTACATGTTTAAATCCCCCAAACAAAGGAGGGATTTTAACCTGACTTTTCCACAACCTAGGTAAGTGTCCTAGAGATTGAATAAAAGGTATAGAGTGGAGAAAAGCATCATCACTATTATCTTCTCCTCAAGCTGACAAGGTATGTACGTGGGACAGGTGGTGTTAAGTGAGTTTTTCAGGCAAAGAATTCCCAGTTTTCAAGTTATATCATGGAAGAGATGCCTAATTGGTCATCACAACCAGCACTGGATCAGACCTTTATGTGTATTGTGAGCTTTGCTGACAAAAATCTTTGATGCATATAGACTTTAGGTTTAGTTAGGAGCCACTATATATATGCTTTTAAAAGGTCCTAAATGTTGTACTTAGATACCTAGAGGTATAGTTAGAAAAGACCTAGTAACTGAGTAATCTTTCTTCACTGAGGTGATAATTGTGTGCACATATTGACTTAATAGCAATGGCCATATATTTGTTTTCATGGCTTTGAATGATGAAGAATAGATCCCACAATTCAGAGCAGTAGTTGAACTTGAATATGGGGGAAACAAACACTCAAGGGTATAAATATTTCCTCATTGTGATCAGGTTGAACAAATCTACCTTATTTCAGTAACTATATGTATCTGGGTAGTATAAAGATTTTGCAGAATACTTGAGAAATTCAATATGCACATTAATAGTATCCTGTCTATCATTACAAACAATAGTTTATGTTCATTTATTGCTTGACAATAAATGTTCTGTCTCTGACTGATACATATAGGAGCTGCAACTCACATAAGTAAAATCTATCACTGCCTTTTCACTGGGAAATCAAGTAATATCATTAAAACCTGATTTAACTTTCTGCTGAGGCAATGGAATAATAGAAACATAATGAAGACCTCTATATGTTTCATTTTGGTATAAAAAAATTACAAAACCCTATCTCAGAAAGACAGGTGAATCATCTGGGCAACACTTCTAGCTAACTTTGGTGAAACATTATTTACTGCCTCAAAGATAAAAGGTACATAGTCTCTACAAGTAAAAAAGTCACCATTTTCTAGCTGTAGACTGATCACATCACAAACATCTATTCAATTAAAATCTTGACATAATGGGCCAGATCCATTTTTACCAATTATGTATTTGATTGACACTTAGGTATCTGGGGCCCATTCTGCCTACTAGCAGCATTAGGTGACATTTACATAAATTTTAGATCATATCCTATCCTTTTACACCTGCACTAGATTTATTTTACTGTTCCCACTTAGGAGTGAACCAATACAACCTCTAATTCTACTTAGACATTTAACTCTGTTAGTCCAACTGTTCCTGGCAAAGTGCATAAATATCTAACACATTCCTATCACACAATGTAACTCATCCAATATACCCAATATCCTCACAGAAACGATGTAGACAAAAACAAACTATGCTCCAGAATAAAATCCCACAGAAAAATGATGAAAAGCCAGAAACACAGTTTCACCAAGGAGAAACAACTTTTTCACAAAACAACCACTATATTTCAGACATTACAGCCCCTTTCCTCAAAGAAAACCCATGTAGTACCTTCAGATCAAAAACCTTGGGCCAGAAATGTCTAACTTTACCAGACATTTAAACCCTGGACTTAATACAGACATTGGATTTATGGCTTATTATAACTTAGTTCTCACTCTCTGTACTCCATCCTACTAAACTTCCTTTTTTTTCCGATATGTAAAGAAGAGAACTAGATTTAAAAAAAAGCTTGTATGGCAACTCCTAAGTTTGTCTAGAGAAAAAACCAGGATCAGAAAAAAGCACCACTCACAGTACTACTACTACTGTTAATCATAGAATCAAATAGAGAGTTAGGGTTGAAAGGGACCTCAGGAGGGCATCTAGTCTAACTCCCTGCTCAAAGCAGGACCATTCCCAACTAGATCATCCCAGCCAAAGCTTTGTTTAGCCAGGTTTTGACAGCCTGTGAGGATGGAGCCTTCACCACCTCTCTGGGTAACCTGTTTGAGTGTTTAACTACTGTCCTAGTGAGAAAATTCTTGCTAATATCTAACCTAAACATCCCTTGATGTGACTTGAGACTGTTGCTCCTTGTTCTGCCATCTGCCACCACTGAAAACACTCAGACTCCACCCTCATTCAAACCACCATTCAGGTAGTTGAAAGTTATCATTAAATCTGTTCAGTTTCCTCTTCTATACACTAAATAAGCCAGGTCCCTCAGTCTTTCCTCATAAGTCATGTCACTATTTTTGTCACCCTCCACTGGACTCTCTCCAATTTGTCCACATCCTTCTGTAATGGGGTGCCTAAAACTGAGCATGTTACTCCAGATGGGACCTCACCAGTGCTGAATAGAGGGGAATAATCACTTCCCTTGACTTACTGGAAACACACCTACCAATGCAGCCCAGTATGCCGTTAGCTTTCTTGGCAAGAAGGGCACACTGCTGGCTCACATTCAGCTTATTGTTCACTGTAACCCCAGGTCCTTTTCTGCAGAGCTGCTGCCCAGCCAGTCAGCCCCCAGCATGTACTGGTGCATGGGATTGTTCCGTCCTAAGTGCAGGACTTTGCACTTGTCCTTGTTGAACCTCATGAGTTTCCTTTTGGCCCAATCCTCTAATGTGTCTAGGTCACTCTGAATCCTAGCCCTCCAGCATATCTACTACTCCCCACAGCTTGGTGTCATCTGCAATGGGTAATAGCAATGTATAATTTTGATCCTTAATCCTGGGAAGCCAATGAAAAAAAATCAGCTAGCCTTGGTCCAGGTCCTTCTTTCTGTACAGAACTGCGCAATTATCATATGTTTCAGTTTAGAGGCTGATGGAGTGGGGGGAGGGGAATAGTTTAGAGTTTTCTTTTTCTCCAGATGAAACCATTGATAAATTTTAACTGAATATATTATGGCAACATCTACATAAGTTATCTGAAAAATCCTGAATCTTTAGTTAGTGCCCTACAACCTGATACTATTACACTGATACATGTAAATATGCAATATTATTGTTAGAGATTTTACAGTACATGAAATGTACACATTTAAAGTTAATTAAATAAAACAGCATATAGCCCCTTTTAAAATATACATAAGATTAATAATACAATTTGGAAGTAACTTTGGCTGTGCCTTTGTAAGAGTCTGATTCCTCTAGAACAGTGCCTGGCAACCTTTTCAAACCACAGGCTGGAATGGAACAACCTGGATCTTGTCCAATGTGGACATGGTAGCTTCCATGGTGCATCAGCATTTGGAGTCTCTACCTGTTCCTGCAACAGGGTCAGGCAGCTAGGAGCTTCCCCTTCACTGCTGCTGCTTGACCCAGCCTCTACTTTTCAGCTGGGGCATGAGTGCAGCTTCCAGCTGGTGGGAAAACTGTGTCAGGGCCTGGAAACTGGAAGCTGCACCCTTGCTTTACTGCTTCTACACTGTACCTGGGAGGCTAGGTTGGTAGAGGATACAGGGGAAGTAGATACAGCTTACAGCTACCCGGTCCTAGCATAGCTCCCCATTGCTGGCAGGGAGGAGAAGCAGTTGGTGGCAAGAGTGAGGCTGGAAAACAGCTGGCTGCAGGTGCGATTCCTTGTTGCTATGGGGCTCTGTTGTCCAGATTAAGTGGATCTTAAGGCTAGATCCAGGCCATGGGTTTTATGGTGGTGATCCCTGCTCTACATAATAAAATAGTTATTATTAATCACTACATTGTTCTTCTAATTCTGTGTATAATTGATAACCTCATAAACAGAAACTCATCTAATCAGTGCATGTGGATTTCTTTCCTTCCAAATGCATCTTATACACTCTTTTTCTTAGCCACTTTTCAAATCCTTTTCAAGAAGCTCCAGGCACAGGGGAAGGGGAGAAATTAACTTAAAAATAAGTCGTTGTTTCATGGCATTCAGATATTCCTTTCATACCTTGCCACAGAGCTGCATGTAAGAATAACATACAACCAAAGTAAGAGTATTGCTAGAATTCATCTGAAATTAGAGAACACTTCTATTACTCAAAAACATAAAGCACATTTGAGAAAAGCTGTGATCCTTGAGAAAAATACTCCAGCACAATTTACTTCATTATCTAGACTTCAGGGAGGTCACAGTCTCTTCATTGGGTCTCCAGTTTGTGATTGTAGATAATGGACTTTCTATAATTTGTGAGAGTAGGATTAGTGGTTTAATGCACCAGTCTTAGAATTCTGAAAAACTAGGTTAAGAGATCTGCTTTAGGTCAAAAGAGAAACAAGTTTGATAATCTCTTCCTAGTCCCTTGGAAACATTTGTCCAAATCACAAAACCACCTTAAAGCATTTCCTGCTATTGAAATCCTTTACCTACAAAGCTCTGAACGGATGTTACATGTGAAGAGAAAAGCATCCTGAAAGGTTTTTGTGTTTTCCAATTGAAACTAAGCTTCAAAATCAAGGCAAACCAAACCTTTGGTTAGAGTTGGATACATTAAATTGCCTTTGTATGTAAATAAAACACTTTAAAAAATATCAATATCCTATCCCCTTTCTTTTATAAAATATGTACATCTTTGTTCTTCTTATTTTTTAGATTCAAATACATTTCTAAACAAATTTCAAGCTTTGAAAAATCAGGATTACTATTTCTGCTGCACAGATTAAAAATAAAATTAAAATAAAAAAGGCAAAACACATCTAGCTGTGTCACTACAATCCTATTCATTTTTTCCTTGGATATCATGAACATAAGGAGCTTAATTCTCCTTTCACTGGCTCTTATGCAAATCCATTATTAAAGCCACAGAAGGCTCAGTTCAGCAAAGCACTTTAGCTCTCCTTAAGTACTCTGTATATATAGGACAATTATATTTGTTACTCAGGTGTATTATGTTTAAGTTTGTGATTATATTCTTTTCACTTAAAAGTTAAAGTTAAGTACATATTTATGTTTAAATTGTCTTTTGTCTAAGAACGTTTTTTTTTCAGTATAATCTTATGTATTTTAACTGTTATAAAATTATTAACTTCTTGACATACAGAAATAAGGACTCTGTGAGAATAACCTTTTGATTTAATATCAACCATTTCTTGAATAACATAAACTCAACTGGAAAAATCACTCTCATTCTGAAATAATAGTACAGTCTTCAAGGAGGTCTTGGTTAATTATACCAGTTTATATATTTGTATTTCAATTTATATATTTGTATTTCAAGTTGTGCCAAGAAACAAAACAAAACTCATTCCTATGTAGATTGAATTAAGTCTATTCATATTTAACCACATGCCCAACAGTAACCCTTCATGTCAGTAGTACTTAAGTATGTCTCTAAACATAAGAAAGAGATTACTTCATAGACATCATAGACATTAGGGACTGGAAGGGACTGTGCAAGAACATCAAGTCCAGACCCACTGCCATAGGCAGGAAGTCTGCTGGGGTCAAATGATCCCAGCAAGATAAACATCCAAATGTCTTTTGAATGAATCCAGAGTAGAAGCTTGCATCACCTCCAGGAGGGAGTCTATTCCAGACCCTGAACACTTGGACTGCAAAGAAGTTTTTTCCTTATGTCCAGTCTAAACAGGCCTTCCAGAAGTTTGTGGCCATTAGGGTTTGTTATCCTTTCGGTAGCTCTGGTGAACAGCTGTTATCCCAGATCCTGGCGTACCCCCTTTATAGTGTTTGTTGTGGGAGACTCCATCCTGAGGGGGACTGAGGGGGTAATCTGCTGCCCTGACCCCTTAGCCCGGGAAGTCTACTGCTTCCCAGGGGCTCGCATCTGAGACATTGCGGAGAAGAATTCTAAGCTCCTCCAGCCCACAGACCACTATCCCATGCTCCTTATTCATGTGGGCACCAATGACATGGCTCGGATCACTCCCAGCTGGGTCATGAGGCACTACAGGGATTTGGGAGCGGGGCTAAAGGGTCTGGGGCACAGGTGGTGTTTTTTTCGATCCTTCCAGTCTCGGGGTATGGGCTGAGGAGGGAGAGGAGGATGCAGGTAGTTAACCAAAGACTGTGGTTCTGGTGTCATCAGGAAGGCTTCGGCTTTCATGATCACAGCCCACTCTTTGGTGAGAGAAGCAGCAAGCTGCTGGGAAGAGATGGCCTCCACCTCTCTCTGCTGGGGAGGAGGCTCTTCTCAGCCGGACTGGCTGACCTGCTCCACTGGGCTTTAAACTAAGCCCACTGGGGGACGAGGGAACTACCGCCACTGCTGGCCTGCTGAGCAACCCTTGCAAAGATAGCAGTCATAATTATGATGTCATAGGGATAACGGAGACCTGGTGGGACTCCACCCATGACTGGACCACAGGTATACTATACCCTGTACAGGAGAGACCAAGTAGATAAAAGGGGCGGGGGTGTAGCTCTCTATGTTAAGGAAAGCTACACCTCCCCACAAGCTGATCTTGGTTACCAGGGTGGGTGACTGGAGACCCTCTGGGTTAAAATCCATGGGGAACACAGCACAGGGGACACAACCGTGGGAGTCTACTACAGACCTCCCACCCAAAGCCAAGAGCTTGACTGTAGTTCTCCCGGGAACTGGCTGAGGCGACATGCTTCAGGACCAGGGTTGTCATGGGTGACTTCAACTACCCAGACATCTCATGGGAGGATCACTCAGCAAAATCCGAGCTGTTGCAAAGTTTCCTATCATGTGTGGATGGCTTCTACCTGACCCAAGAAGTCTACAGGCCAACAAGAGGTAGAGCGCTGCTCGAGCTAGTACTGGCAACTGGGGACAACCTAACCGATGGGAAACTGAGTGACAGTGACCTAGTGATCGATGGGAAGCTGGGTGACAGCGATCATGAGCTTCATCACCTTCAACATCCACCATAAAGCTGGCAAGTCAGTCAGTAACACTGAAGTCCTTGACTTCAGGAAAGCTGACTTTGACAAGCTCAGGAGGCTTGTCAGTGAGGCCCTAAGAAACAATAACCCCAGGGAGAAGGGAGTTTAGGAAGAGTGGTTGCTCCTCAAAGGAGTGATCCTCAATGGACAAGCTAATTCTATTCCATCTTGGAGGAAAGGCAGCAAGAGGGCACAGCAGCCCCCCTGGCTCTCCAGGGACCTAGCAGACCTCCTGAGGCTAAAAAGAAAGGCTTACAAAAGATGAAGGACAGGATTCACCTCCAAGGAGAAATATTCTGCACTGGTCTGGTCCGGCAGAAAGCAAACCAGGAAAGCCAAGACTGCAACACCAACTAGCTTCAAGCATCAAGGACAATAAAAAGTCCTTTTTTCAGATATGTGGGGAGCTGGAGGAAAAGCAAGGGCAACACTGGACCCCTGCTAAAGCAGGTGGGACATCTGACAACTGACGCCCAGGAAAAAGCCAACCTATTAAATGGGTACTTTGCATCGGTCTTTCATCAGTCACACAGGATGGCTATGCTCAGTACGGGACAGGGAGGTCCGGGTGAGGATGATCCCCTTCCCTCCATCAATGCTGACCTTGTGAAGGAACACCTTGAGAGCCTGGATACCTTCAAGTCAGCCAGTCCTGAGAGCTTACACCACAGGGTACTCAAGGAGCTGGCGAGCATCATAGCTCAGCCCCTGGCATGGATCTTTGAGAACTTCTGACACTCTGGTGAAGTGCCTGAAGACTGGAAGAAGGCCAATATGTTGCCTATCTTCAAGAAAGGTAGGAAAATGGGTCCGGTAAATGACAGGCCCATCAGCCTGACCTCTATCCCGGGGAAGGTCTTAGAAAAGATTATCAAAGAGGCCATTCTTAATGGACTGGCCAATGCCAACATCCTGAGGGATAGCCAGCACGGGTTTGTTGTGGGTAAGTCTTGCTTGACCAATCTCATTTCCTTTTATGACCAAGTGACCTATCACCTGGACAAGGGAGAAGAGATTGATGTCATATATCTTGACTTCAAAAAAGCCTTCGATCTAGTATCCCATGATCACCTCTTGGCAAAAATGGCCAACTGTGGCCTTGGGTTCACCATGATCCACTGGCTGGGAAATTGGCTCCATGGTCAGACCCAGAGGGTGGTAATAGATGCAAGTCAATCGTCATGGTGCCCTATGACCAGTGGGGTCCCCCAAGGCTCTGTCCTTGGACCCATATTGTTCAACATCTTCATTAATGATGTGGACATTGGAATCAGAAGTGGACTGGCCAAGTTTTCTGATGACACCAAACTCTGGGGCAAAGCATCCACTCCCGAAGACAGGAGGGCAATCCAGGGTGACCTGGACAGGCTCAGCAAATGGTTGGATGAGAACCTGATGGTGTTTAACACTGAAAAATGCAAGGTTCTCCACCTTGGGAGGAAAAACCTGCAGCGTCCTTATAGGCTCAGCAGTGCTACGCTGGCTAGCACTACGGAAAAAAGGGACTTAGGGGTCATTATTGACCACAAGATGAACATAAGCCTTTAATGAGATGCTGCAGCTAGTAAAGTGAGCAAGACACTGGCTTGCATCCATAGATGCTTCTCAAACAAATCCCAGGATGTCATTCTCCCCTTGTACTTGGTCTTGGTAACACTGCAGCTGGAGTACTGTATCCAGTTTTGGGCCCTACAATTCAAAAAGGATGTGGAGCATCTTGAGAGAGTCCAGCAAAGAGCCACGTACATGATCAGAGGTCAGGAAAACAGACCTTATGACGACAGACTGACAGCTATGGGGCTGTTTAGCCTGGAAAAGCGCAGGCTCAGGGGTGATCTGATGGCCACCTATAAGTTTATCAGGGGTGACCACCAGCATCTGGGGGAACGTTTGTTCACTAGAGTGCCCCAAAGGATGATGAGGTTGAATGGTTATAAACTACTGCAAGACTGTTTCAGGTTGGATATAAGGAAGAATTTCTTTACTGTCCAAGCCCCCAAGGCCTGGAATAGCCTGCCATCGGAGGTGGTTCAAGCACCTACATTGAACACCTTCAAGAGAAATTTGGATGCTTATCTTGCTGGGATCCTATGACCCCTGCTGACTTCCTGCCCCTCAGGCAGGGGGCTGGACTTGATGATCTTCCGAGGTCCCTTCCAGCTCTAATGTCTATGAAATCTATGATATACTTATAGGCTGTCACCAAGTCACCCCTAAGCCTTCTCTTCTCCAGGATGAAGAGTCCCATGTCCCTCAGCCTTTTCTAGTAAGGCTTGCTCTCTTGGCCTTTGATCATACAGGTGTCTCTCCTTTGGACTCTCTGAAGCTTATCCATGTCCCTCCTGAATTGGGGAGCCCAAACTGGATTCAGTACTCCAGCTGCAGCCTCACTAAAGCTGAGTAAAGCAGGAGGATGATGTCCCAATTTTTTCTTGAGATGCATTGGTGGATGCACGCCAGAGTTCAGTTTGCTTTGCCAGCCATGGCATCACATTGGTAGCTCATATTCATCTTGTGGTCAATCAAGACCCCTAAGTTTATTTTGGTCTATAAATATGCTACTGGCTTTTCCTCTTAAGGTGGACCACCCTGCACTTCTCTGCACTGAATGCCTTGAGAGCATATCCAGGTTGGCCTGTAACCCCAGCCTGTCTTCCAGTGTGACCACCTTCCCCCATAGTTTAGTATCATCTGCAACCTTTGCTAGTCCACATCTGGTGCCCAAATGCAAATTATTAATGAATATGTTAAAGAGTACTGGCCTGAGTACTGAGCCCTGAGGGACTCCACTGGTCATCTGCACTATGTTGATTTGCTTCCATCAACTAATACTTTTGGGTCTGAACCCAAAGCCAGTTCTCCAGCCATTGGACTTTGCGATGGCAGAAAGCTGTAGCAGAAAGCCCCCTTTGTACATTTCCCTTCTGGACATGGATATAACAGAAGCCCCTTCTTGCCTACACCCCTCCATTTTGTTCATTTCTTTTCCTATTAACTATTGGCAGAGACACAGGACACTCATTACATGAGTGTGGCAAGGCTCAGAACAAGCCGGAAAGCTGAAGCGGCTTTCTGTAGGAGAAACCTAGAAAATACATCTACATATCAATTAAGCTCAGGTTCACTAAATAAAACAAAAGAAATAAGATATCCACTGCAAAAACTGTAAATATATCCTGGTACGAACCTATATCACTCACTGTCCCCAGGAGCCTTTTATCCTCACAACCTCACATTGCATTTTTATATATTTCTCACAGTACGTTTTCATGTTTCATCTGTCTCATCTTTACCATGGCATTTTGTATTTTATACTTTATACTTTTAAACTCTTAAGGAATGTACTCCCTGTAGAAAAAAGTTATACCCTGGAGCATTGTTAAAACTGCATTGAAATTGGAATTGTAAAGTGATAAAATCTGTTGAGTGAATGCGAGTGAATGATGATCATCAGTAGACAATAGCCTAGCCAAAAGAACCTCCATTTAAGCAAATCAAGCTAAAGAACTGATTCCTGGAACTGAGCACTCACCCTATGGACTATTCGTGTAACCCATGACAATACAGCCATTAAGTCATTAAGTCAAGGGTGGACTCCCGAAACTTCAGGTTCCAGCAGGCAGAGACCCCTGTGACTAACAGTTTCCAGGTACTGCTCAAGACCCACGTGGGACAGTGACCTCCGGATTGGATAGCCAAGATGCTGTGGGATCACACAAGTCTGCTAGAAAGGGATAGAAAGCAGTGAAGTGTGACTCTCAGTAATCCCCTCTCATCCAGCACCTGATTTACCGAGGCAGAAGGCCAAGTAGGAGACCCTGTTCTGGAGAAGACATCACCTTGAAGGAAGCTGACCATCAACAGCAGACTCCAGGGCCTCAGAAGAGTAGATATGTTGACACCAGTGCTCACAATCACTACGGAAGCCACTACACACTATACTACATGGGTTTAAATGAGTGAGTGCATGTGTGTTTTATGTGCTAAGGTGACCAGTACCACCCATAATTCAAAGTTTGTATTTATGATTTTATTGGTAACTTCACATCCTGTCCAATAAACTAGAATGTATTTTGATCCCGTAAGTTGGTCCTTTGTAGCCAACACAGTTTAACCATGAGGACATCACGGGAAACCAAGTCAAAGGTTTTCTTGAACTCCAGATATATGATATCAACCTTGTCTTCCTTGTCCAAGCAGTGCATCACCTGGTCATAGAAGTAGATGAGATTGGTCAGGCAAGAAATTCTAGCAACAAAGCCATGTTAGCTGGCTTTCAAAAGGTTACCTTTCATTAGCCTGTTGCTGATGGATCCCTTGATGGTTTTCTCCAAGATCTTTCCAGGGATGGACTTCAGACTGATTGGCCAATAATACTCTGGATCTTCCATCCTTCCTGTCCTTCCGCTTTGGACGCTTCGGACCAGGCTCGCTTGGAGCTGCGTGGGGCGATCCCAAGCGTAAGACTCCCCGGCTTCCTATCTCTTTTCTTTCTTCACTCCCACCTGTCTAAAGTTCTCTAGCCTCTATTTATTTCGCTTTCTGACTCTTTTCTTGATTTTTTTGCAGCTTTTTCCCCCACTTTTCTCTCCTCTCTCTTCCCTCCCCCTCTGCTTCCGGTTTCATAGTCTGTGAGACGCTTCTTGCAGCCTTCTCTTTTACTGTCTCTTT
>NW_005842686.1:597927-598954 GCF_000455745.1 Alligator sinensis | reverse complement strand
CCCTCCTCCCCCTTTGCGGGGAGGTCTCTTATCATTTGCCGCTTGAGGGGTGCATTTTTCTTTCCCCCCCCTCTTATTTTGCTCTATCCGCGCTTTTTTTCACCCCCCAAATCCCTCCCTCCCTCCCTTTCAGTGGCTTATCTTCACTTTCTGTTTTGGCCTCATTCCCGGGAGCTTGGCCTTGAGCTCCTGTGTTTAAGTTTTCTTTTCGTTCCCTTAGGTTTTTTTGCTTTGTAGTTAACCCTGTCCTAGTGAGGATGGCTGCTCCTACACCTGGCAGCTGGCATGACGATGTCTCTCGGGACCTCCCGCTGACTCATGGCCTGAGGGTTCACACCCCTCTCCATGTGGGGCTCGAGGTTTGCATGGAGGCTCTAGCTGCGCTCCTGGGATGGCGTACCATCCGCTATGCGGGTCGTGTGAACACGGTCCCGATGATTTATTTGAGCACGCCTGCCTTGGTTGATAGGGTGTGTGCGGAGGGCCTAGACATTGCGGGCATCCACTACCCTGTCACGCCCCTAGAGACTCAGGTGGTGAGGGTGGTGATCTCTAACATCCCACCACACGTTTCTGATCGGGAGCTGGCCATGAGACTCGAGGCCTATGGAGTTCGTATGAGTCCTTTTCGCCGGCTGCCGATGGGAAGCAAGGACCCTCAGTGGAAGCACGTCCTGTCTTTTCGGAGGCAGGTCTTTATGCTCCTCAAGAAGGCCCCCCAGTCTCTACCTCGCTCCCTGAGCCTCACGCTCGAGGGTCGGAGGTATATTATCTATTTGTCTGTGGGAGAGACTACGTGTTTCAAGTGCGGTGGCTCCTCCCACCTGGCTGCTCAGTGCCCTCAGGGCAAGGTGCCCAGACCATTGCCACCTGCTGCAGCGCCGAGAGACGTTGCGTCGACTTCTGGGGCACGCGGCAGGCCCAGGGAGGCAGGGAGCTCTTCCTCCCAGCCTCCTTCCACCCCTATTCCATCTCAGGGGACTGGGGGCTCTGGTGTGAAACCATCGTCCAGTGGAGAGGCTGGTGC
>NW_005842686.1:595762-596142 GCF_000455745.1 Alligator sinensis | reverse complement strand
CGGGTCCCTCGACTAGAGTAGGGCACAGTAGGCCTTCCTTGACCTGTCTGTACTGCCTTGCTCTGCTCTTGGGTGCTCGCTCTTCCACCCGTACTTTGCTTTGCTCTTCCTCTCCCACACCCACATCCATGGCAGCCACAACCATTGGCACCTTCAACATCAATGACTGTCGAGACTCGGTGAACCGCAAAGCCGTCCTGGAGCTCCTGTGACAGAAGAGGCTGGCCGTCGCCTTCCTTCAAGAGACACACTCTGACAGATTCAACCAGGCTGCCTGGAGGGCTGCATGGCGGGCTGCCTGGCGAGGCCAGGTGTTCCTGAGCCATGGCACCAACCTCAGCGCTGGGGTCGCGACTCTCTTATCACCGCAGCTGCAGCTT
>NW_005842686.1:551937-595174 GCF_000455745.1 Alligator sinensis | reverse complement strand
GCGAGACCGAGCCACTCCTCCTGGAAGCTGTGGTGGGACGTGGGCAAGGTACAAATCTGAGCCTTTTGCAAGCAGTACACACAGCTGGCCGCGAATGAGACATGCCGATGTATCCGGGAGTTGGAGGAGGACACGGTGGAGCTCGAGGCTGCTCTGCTGGCCGCTGGCAACGATGCAGCACTGAGCGAGAGCCTCCGGTTCCGCAGGAAAAGTCTGCGTGACTTGGCGGAGAGCGCGGCCCGCGGTGCGAGGATCCGCGCCCCTGCCAGGAGCTGGTGGAAACTGACGCCCTGACCCGCTTCTTTTTCAATCTGGAGCGGCGGAGGGCAGCAAGCAAAGTCTTGGATCATCTCAAGACTCCTGAGGACTGGGTAATTACAGAGCCGGGCGAAATACGCGAACATGCCATCGCCTTCTATCGTGACCTGTTTGCGGCCGAGCCGTCGTGCCCTGAGGCCACGCAGGAACTCCACGGGGGCCTACCACATCTCGATGCCCTGGAGGCCGGAGAGCTTGAGCGGAACTTGTCCCTGGAAAAGCTGGCTGCCGCCACGGCCGGCATCGCCTCCGGCAAAGCCCCGGGCCTCGATGGGTTGCCTGCCAAGTTTTACAAGACCTTCTGGCCTCTCCTCGGCCCCAGCCTCCTGCGCGTTTTCCAGGAGAGCCTCGCCGACAAGGTGCTGCCGATCAGTTGCCACCGAGCGGTGCTGACCCTGCTGCCCAAGAAGGGGGACCTGGGCTACATGAAGAACTGGCGGCCGGTCTCCCTGCTGTGTGCGGACTATAAGATTCTGGCCAAAGCGCTGGCCACCTGCCTCCGCGCAGTCATGGCCTCTCTCACTGGGCCCGAGCAGAGCTACTGCGTGCCGGGCAGGACCATTCAAGACAACCTGTTCCTGCTGCGTGACCTACTGACAGCTAGTGAACTCTTTGGCCTCAACGTTGGCCTCATCTCTCTAGACCAGGAGTATGCCTTTGACTGGGTGGGCCATGCCTATCCCTTCTGGACTCTGGAGACCTTTGGATTTGGGCCCCTCTTCACCAGGGCCCTCTGGGTCTTGTACCAAGACATTTCCAGCCTGCTCAAGGTGAACGGTGTGCTTTGCGCTGTGTTCCCTACATGCAGGGGCATTCGTCAGGGGTGTCTGCTGTTGGGCATGCTCTACGCCCTGGCCATCTAGCCACTGCTGCACGTTCTGTGGTGCCGCCTGAGTGGCGTGGCCCTGCCATTGGCCATGGGCCCGTCCGCTGGCTATCCTCTCCGGCTGTCGGCATATGCGGATGACGTCACCATCTTCCTCAACATGCAGCAAGACGTGCGGGCCCTGGAAGATTGCTAGCGTGCCTATGAGCATGCCTCCCCCACCCGCATCAATTGGGCCAAGAGTGATACTCTGCTGCTTGGCGCATGGACTGGCACGCCCCCCCCGGATTTGCCGGGGGGCCTCACCTGGCGCCGCGAGGGCCTCAAGGTCTTGGGTGTGTTCCTGGGGCCACCGACCTTCATGGCATGCAACCGGGATGGCCTCAAGGAGGGGGTGGAGGCCCGCCTGCAGCGGTGGCGCTGGTACCTACCCAGCCTTTCCTACCAGGGGTGCATTTTCATCATGAACAACCTGGCGGCAGTGACCTTGTGGCACTGGTGTGCCGTCCTCGACCCCCCACCAGATCTACTAGAGAGACTCCAGGGCATCCTGATAGACTTCTTCTGGGATGGGCGCCACTGGTTCCCGCGAGCCGTCCTTCAACTACCTGTCACTGAGGGGTGCCAGGGTCTGGTTGACTTGGCGAGAAGGGTGGTAGCCTTCCTCCTGCAGGCCCTTCAGTGACTGCTTTATAGCGAGGAGCACCTGCCCTGGCAACAACTGGCGTGCCGGTTCCTGCAGAGGGTTGGCGCCATTGGCTTTGACCGGGATGCTGAACCCCACACTCCTGAACTGGGCGGTGCTTCCGGCCTTTTACCGCAGCGTGGTGCGAGCCTGGCAGGCCGCTTTCTGCCTCCAGCCTCGAGCCCGGACCCTGTGTTTCCCGCAGCTGCTGCAGGAGGCTCTGGTGCACAACTCAGCCCTGTGGGGCTCTGTGCTGAGCCTGGCCTCTGCCAGCCTCACAGCCACCCTCATCCAGGTGCGTGTCCTCTGCCTGCACCATCTCCTTGACCCCGCTCAGCCAGCCTGGCTCTTCCCCAAGGCACTGGCCGCGCGGCTGGGCGTGCGCTCCATCCGCACCATGGGTCATCTCCTGCTTGACATCTGCGCCACGCTCCCACCAGAGGTGGTGGCTGCCTTGGATAAACATCTCCAGGCATGCCGCGAATGAAGTTTTCCCTCCACTGCCGGTCACCCCAGCTGTGGCCGCGGAGTTGGCTGGTGGGCCGGGCGCTCTGTTGCGGCTACCCATGCCTCCCGATAGTGACACGGGTTGTCCCTTTGCTCCTCTATCGCGTAGAAGCTTGTATTCCTGGTTTGTTTGCATCCGCCCCGCTCAGGTGTTGGCCCGCCGCCCCGATACACCATGGTGACAGCACCTGGGGCCTCTGGCTTCCCCACCGGCCCACCCAGCGTGGCGCACATTGTATAAGCCGCCGACCTCCAAAAAGACTGGTGACCTGCAGTGGCAGGTGCTGCATGGCATCCTAGCCACTGGCACGTTTGCATCTCACTTTGCCCCACCCGCCTTGACAGCCTGCCCCTTCTGCCCTGGGGGCGTGGAGAAGGATCTCTTTCATGCCTTCCTGGACTGTCCCCGCCTGCGGCCGCTCTTTGCCACCCTTGAGCTGCCACTGCGGGCGCTGGGCAGGAGCCTCTCGGAGACCACCTACATGTGCTCCTACCCGTCCCGGGCGGCCGAGCGGGGCACCATCAGCCTGGCCAACTTCTTACTGGGCCAGGCCAAGATGGCCGTCCTCAAGAGCCACCGCAACTGGCTTGCAGTCACCAACTCAGACGATGCCCCACGGCTCTTTGGCCTCCTAGTGCGGGTGCGCCTCTCTCTGGAGTTTGATCACGCTGTGCCTGCCTTTGAGGCACTCTGGGCCCTTGAGGGAGCGCTGTGCCACGTGGAGGACGGCTGTCTCAAATACGCGCTCTGATGTCTTGACCGGTCTGGGCAACTGGGTGGGCGTGGTGGTGGACTATGGCTTCCGGCTTGTGCCACGCCCTGGGCCCTCACCAGGCTGCTTTTGTTTTTCTTGGGGTGAGATGCTGAAGGTTTTTGCACGTGTACTATGGGACAGGGAAGGGTGGAACTGTTCGTCTCTCAAGGTATATATGGCATGTTAGACATAATGTGTATTACTGCAAAGATGTTGTCACGGTGTGATGTTCTGAATGTCCTGGAATGGTTTCTCTTTGGTGTGGTTTGATGGTTTTTTTGCTTTCTGTACCTGATCTTTCATGAAATAAAGTAGTTAAAAGTCAAAGTCCTTCTTTCCCTTCTTGAAGATTGGGACCATGTTGGTTCTTTCCCAGTCTTCCAGTACCTGACCTGAGTGCCATGAATTCTCAAATATCTTTGCCATAGGACATGCTATGATTTCCGCCAGCTCCTTCAAGACTCTCGTTTGCATTCCGTCCAGGCCCACAGACTTATGGATGTCTAACCTCTTAAGGTGCTTCCTCACTTGATCTGTGTCAATTGTGGGCCCATCTCCCACTCCCTGGGTTTTTTGCATCTTGTCTGATAGTGTGACCCCCTTGGGTGAGTAGAAAACTGATGCAAAGTAGTCATTCAGGTGATTGGCTTTTCCTTGGACGTCAAATGTGAGCTACCCCATTTGATCTTGCCTGATGTTGCCTTTGACCTTTCTCTTGCTTCCCATGCATCTGAAGAAGAACTTTTTGTTATCCTTGATTTTGGTGGCTAGCCTGAGTTTGCTTTCTGCCTTGGCTTTTCTGGACTTTTCTCTACAGGTGCGGGCTAGTGCTGAGTAGTCCTCCTTGGTGACGATTCCTTCTTTCCATCTGGTGTAGGCTCCTCTTTTAATTTCAGAAGGTCCAAAAGTTCCCTGTTTATCCAAGGGGGCTTCCCTGCTCACTGATTGATTTCCTGTGGAACGGGATAGACTTCCTTTGTGCTTCAAGGATTGTGTTCTTAAGGAATAACCATTCCTTGTGGACTTCCCTTTCTGAGGCGTCATTGTTTCTCAATGCCCTACTAACTAGTCTCCTGAGTTTGTTAAAGTCATCCTTTCCAAAGTTGAAGATTTCTGTTTTACTGAGGGCTTTTCCCACCCTGCATTAGAGAAAGTGATCAGTTTCATGTTTGCTGTCACCTAGCTTCCCCTTGATCCTCAGATCTCTCACCAGATCATCCCCTTTGGCCAGACCCAGATCCAACAATGTCTCTCCCAGTGCCCATAGACCTCTTGCATTAGGTAGAGGCCATCAATGCAAGTGAAAAAGCTATGTGACTCATCAGATTTGGCCTTATATTCTTCCCATAAGATGTTGGGGAGGTTGACGTCCACTGTGATGAACATGGCATCGGAAGCATGCATCCTCAGCCAGTTTCCTGTTGAATTCATGATCCAGTTCTTCTTCTTGGTTGGGAGGTCTATAATAGACTCCTATCATTATATCTCCTTTCCCATGCTCTCCCTGTATTTTAACCCAGAGGGTCTCAAGATGCCTTTTTTGGTTAGTGAATTCATTTTGAAGAGAAGTGTACTGCTTCTTGACATAAAGAGCTACACCTCCACCCTTCTTCCCAACATGGTCTCTCCTGTACAAGGTATAGCCTTTTTTAACTACAAACAAGTTGTAGCTGGAGTCCCACCAGGTCTCTGTTATGCCTACAAGATCGTAATTTTTATCACACAAGAGAAAGATCAGTTCCTCTTGCTTGTTTCCCAAGCTCTTGGCATTTGTGTACAGGCAGTTGAGTATGCCATGGAAAGTCCTAGGCTCCCTTGTATGATGGGACATGACTTTTCCTAGGTCTGTTGTCAGAGTGGATTCTCTTGGGCTACCTAAGCTGTTACTATTGTGGTTGACATGACCTAGGCTAGAACTGTTAATTGATCTCCCATCCCCCACTGATCTTAGTTTAAAGCCTTATGGAATAGATCAGCCATTCTGTCTGAGACAAGCTTACAGGGTGAAATGGAGGACACCCCTTCCCAACAATTTGCTACCTCTCTTACTAAAGTACAGACTGTGGTCAAAGAAGCCAAACCCCTTGCAATGGCACCATTGCTGGAATCTTCTGTTCACTTCACCATACATATTTCCCTCCGGGGCCTGGGGCCTATGACCAGGAGGATGGAGGAAAAAAATACTTGTGCCCCTATGCCCTTGAGCCCAGCCCCCCGAGCCCTGTTGTCACACATGACCCAGATGGGATTGATTTGAGCCGTATCATTCATGCCCACAGGGATAAGTAGCATGGGATAGTGGTCAGAGGGCTGGATGAGTTTGGGGATCCTCTAAGTCACATCCCAGACAAAAGACCCATGGGGCAGAAAACCTCATGGGGTAAGGGATCAGGGTGACAGATTGCCCCCTCTGCCCCCCTCAGGAGGGAGTCACTCACCACAATTACTCTGCATCTTCTATGGGGTGCAGTTACTGATGGCCCTCTATCTTCACATGCTGGAGCTGGTGGCTCAGCTGGTGCTGCTGATGTGAGGAGTTCAAAATGGTTCTCCAGCTCCAGGGGAGTGATCACTCTGGTGCAGTGCCTCCTTGGGCTGGAGACTACTTTTATCCAGGCAACCCCTGGATGGACTTCATGGTGGCTCTTCTATTCACTCTCCTGGTGGAGGGCCTGGTAGTAGGCATGCAGTTCCTGTTCTGCCTCCCTAATGGTACACAACCTCTAAACCATTGCCTGGAACTCCCTAATCTGGAACTCCAGGGCATCCACCATTGAGTCCACCTCACAAAGGGGTGCATCAGTGCTCCTAAACCCTGCTGCCTGCATCCATGCTAGGCAGCCTCCACAGCCAGAGGCCAGGGGCTCCGTCTGGGTGGAGGCTGAGGCTGTAGGTTCCACCCAGGTGTGGGCAGGGACCGCAGATTCCATTTGGGTAGAGGCCAGAACCATAGGCTCCATCTGGGTGGAGGCCTCAGTGGTACCAGAGTGGGGCGTCACTATCTTTAGGTTCACTACCTAGAGCCTCATGCCCTCCTGCGTGTCCTCCTGTGTGAACTCATGTGATAACTCACACACTGGGCCCAAAATCGTGCCTGTTTCTACGCTCTATTCCTGAGGCACCAGTTGCATGGCTCCAAGGATGGCTGGGCCAGGAGGAGCTGGGTGGGAGTCTGACCCTCCTCAGCTCCTCTTAGCTGCCTTCCTAGCTCCACTAACTCCCACACACCGCAGGCCCCACTTATGTCCTGGCTTTGCTGGGGGTCTCTGAGAGTCCTGGGCTTGTGAGGGTGCAATGGGCTTCTGCCCATGCATCTCACACCACTTAAGAGATATATTGTGACCACCTAAACTGACCTCCTCATTTAGCAACCCACAGAATTTTACCCAGGAATTTTGACCTTAGGCCCATAACTTTTGATCAAACTACTCTAATCCCAAAAGAACTAGTAAACTATGTCAGTAGAGGTGTCAACTTGAAATTAATGCAGTACTAGATTAAATTGGAAGAACACAGTCTTTTAGTCAACAAACAGATGTAAGGAGTAATTATGATGTTCCTGTCCTGGCATAGTTTATTAATAACTGCTTCTGGAAACATCAGCTAGTCACCTTCAATAATATTTTTAGCATAGTGAAAACTGTATTTGAATCCAACAATAAAATCCTCATTCTGGCATTCAGTTCTTCCTATTTAGGAATGCAGTAAAGTTCATTTCAGCTTGTGAAGATCAGCCATAAATCAAATTTAAATAGTGGATATCATACTGTGAAGTAAAAGCTTATTGTATTGATATGGAGCTTGAGTATACTCTGGAGTTACCTCAGATTCACAAAGCAATTAGCCAATAATGTTAAAAAGTTATGGCTAATTTAACTAATGTTTAATGGAGCCTAGTAAAGCTGTCAGGGTTGATGAGCCCAGTGAGATTCTGTGCAAGAACACACATTAAAGTTAGGGTCCTCATCTAATTTTGGCAGTTTAATCGGTACCCTGAATGATAGTCTTTCTTTCTAATGATATGAAAAAATATGCCTTTTTAAAATCCCCTTTATGATTTAAGTATATGCAGTAACACACAGATTTTGTCTCAAAGAAAATTGTCTCGGTCAGCGTTCTACTCCTCAAAACACAACCAAAGAAGGTATGTGATTTAATATTATAGCTATTATGGTAAGTGTGTATAAAATTGTATATAGTTTGTGGTTTTCAATATTCTAACATATCTACATATCTGTAAGTGATTATCAAAGTTGTTGATCTGTATGGGTATTTGTGGAAGTATTTCTTAAAAGAACGATCGGGGTGAAATGAAAGTATCAATTATTCCAACAAAACTAAAGGAACATGTATTCTTAAGAGGTAATTTCCCTTGTGAGATATTAAGAGTTTAGAAAAAATGATGATATGTCTTCCAAACAGCAGTTTGGAGGGCCCTAGGCTATAGGACAACCTTTCTGAATAGGCCTCATGCTTTATTCATTAAATCCTGTTCACTTTTACAAGCTTTTCCACAAAGTCCATGTGGCAGCAAAGATTCTCTTCCTTCATAAAGATCAGCATCCAACTGTGAGTGGTTCACTTGCTTCCAAGACTACATATTCAAGTAATGCATCAGGCAGGGGAGTTATTCCAATGGAAAAACAAAATTCCTCCTCAAAAAAAGAAAAAGGAGGGGGTGGTATCTTCTTTCAAAGGAAGTCCTTCAATTAGTTAGGGTATCTGATAAAAGTATGAGACATTTCTTTGCAGGAAAAAGAAGAGAAAGAAGAGATAAATTTTGCTTTACTCAACTTGGTATCAATGCATTCATATTCAGGATTATGCTACTGTGCACAATTGATTACATTTAGATTAAGAGGTAAATGGTGTGGCTAATTATAAGGAGAGAATTAGTTCGAGATGGACTGTAGGATTCTACATCCTTGGAACATAAAAAATATAAAAACTTTTGGCATATAATTTCTTATCTTTCTTTTTTTTTGGGTGGGGGGTGGGATTTTTGATTCTGGCATTCTAGAGAAACCAGATGCACTCTTTCTTCTTTTGAAATTGTTGGGAGTTTTGCCACTTACTTTTAAAGCATCAGAGTTTTACTTTCATACAATTTATGGTCATTAAGGGCATTTATTCACATACTTTTCTGTCCTGTGATGCACTGGAGATTTGCCACTTCAGAGCAGAGTCAATTAATCAAGTTTGCTCTACAAGTGAGCTGAGGCTAATTGTGTTGCGCTGCATGCAGTTGTATAAGTGACAAAATGAGTGTCAGCATGCAGAAACTGGTGGCGGTGAACTTTCAAACTAAAACACCTCTGATTGTTTTAGTTCAAAAGTGCACCACTTCCATGTTCTCAGCGCTAATGTGCATTTCGCCGCTTATACAACTGCAAACGTTGCAAGTGCCTGCATGTGTAAAAATGCCCTAAGTTTTCCAAAACTGTAATACAAAATGTAATTATTATGCCTGTTTCTTATGGAATCTGACCTTACAAACACAGATGGAACCTTCAATAGACCTATTTTGTCTACTAAATTACTGATACACAAGAAAGAAGACCCAGAAGCATTGTGGGAAAATTCTGAGACTCACCACACAAATAAAAATAATCTCCTTTGCCTCTATAGCAAGGGGAGAAAAACTAAAAGGAAGTGATGGTACTAGAAAAATAAATAAAATAGAAAATGTTTATTATTAGATTCTAAATTAAATAAAATTGTCTCAGATGAAAATTCATGTCAGGCACTGAATTCATTTCTCATGCAGAAACATAAGCAACTTTATTTTCATACAACAAAAATACTATCAACAGGAAAATAGGTCAGGGAGACCCCTACGCCCCATCTACACATTACACTTAAGACTTGATGAATCAGTTAATTGTGCCTTAAGTTTTGACCCAGCCACATGTTCAATCAATAAATGGCATGATAAAGCAAGCAATAAGCCACAATGTTACTACACCAAAAATGTGTAGTAACTTTGTCACTTGTTCTATGGGGGCAGCATATGGAAAGCTGCTACTGTCATGAGCACCACCAACTGCAGGGTTTGCAGCAGTGCAAGCCTGGGTTTGCCACCCCAGGCTCCCCTTGCATGGACTATTAGGTGTAATGAGGCTGAATCCCACAATCATGCCTTCTGCTATGCATGCGTGGCAAGCAGGAAGCATGATTATATGTATTACAGACCTGATTCTATAATGTCTTTACCTGAATGTCTAAAGGGTCCCTTAGTTAGACTTGACTATAACAAAGAGACACTAATAGATGAGGAAGCAGTTAAATATATCTTACCAATCACATCAAAGGACACAGCAACATTGTGAGCATTAATTTTGTTACAGTAGTTCTTGATATAAAATTATAAATTAATACCAATGGCATTGAAAAGTGGCTTTAAGAAAAAAATGAAATTATTTGTGATAAATGGATTTGGGATATTTTCTTCCAGCAATTACAGAAGTCAAGTTATATATGTATATATATATTTGCTTGTCTACAATGTAATTTCAAATTACCTAATATAATCAATGTATTTTATTATATAAAACTTTTAACGGATTTTCCATGTCCATGTTTCTCCAAATCACAGTTCTCTAATTCACTTTAATTCTTGTTGACTACACCTGGTAATACCAAAATGTTTATAACAGCACTTTTCTGTTGAAAAGAAATCCAGACAGGCATCAAGTCTGAATAGAAATGCTGCTACTGCCTCTCCCAGGCAGTTGGTTTAAAACGTTAGGTAAAGCAGGAATCAAAGGTGGGTACAACAAACTAAGCTCATAAAGCGGATTTTAAAAATCTACTTTGCCTAAATAATCCCACTGTATTAAGAAAATACATTACAAAAATTGGCTCTGTTCTACATGACTAAGAACAGTGTAATATATTAATAAGAATTTCAGAGACTGAACCATTAAAAAAAATAAAAATAAGAATAGTCTAAAATCAAGATGCCAATTCCTCCAGACAATATCCAATGATAATTTACACTTCATTTCTTTGAAGATAAAAAATGAGAGAGAGAAAGAACAGGAAAACGTTAACACTTTTTAAAGATTTTGCTTTAAAAAATATTCTCATTTCAGACTGCAAAAAAATCAATTGTATAATAGATATCCTTCCAGGAAGACACCATATCAAATCAAAACCAAAGAAAGAATGGAACTGTTCCAATCCCAAACCCTAGAAGACCTCCTTACTAATATAAATCCACAGCATTAGAATTGGTTAGAAACCAGAGTTTATAAGAAAGATAATAAATAAGGGACTTAGGGCAGTGACATGAGAACAAGCATCTCTGCAGAAACCTAGGCATATAACTTTACTTCTTGTTCTTAAAAAATATTTCAGTCTCCTTACATAACCTAATAACAATCTCATTATTTTCAGTGTTCCCTAAGTATTACTCTAAAATAGCTATGGAAAAATATCACACATACTGAAAATAGCAATGAAACTTTATCTGAATCCCTAAGGCAAATCTGTAAAGTTTTTAACAGTTATTAGTGTTCAGTATTAAGTAGCATCAACTCATATTCATATCAGATAAACTCTAGAGTGGGTGGGGTAAGAAGATAATAAAATGATCATCACCCTTATCACCCATACTGTGGGCAGACTATAGAGATGGTGAGGGGTTAAATTGAAACCCCTGTGATCCCACCTGGCTGTTACTCCTCCTATTAGTCCATGGGGAAGCTCACATGGAGTTTCCAGGCTCCCCCTTCATCTTCTGACTTAAACGTCCTGCTCCAGCCTCAGGGAGCGGTGTGGTTTGGTGTGGGGAACAGTGGGTGAGGTTAGGGCTGCACAGGTGTACATTGCAGTGCTAGGGAAGGGCATCTATGTGGGTGTGTAGTGCAAGGGGGTAATGATAGTGGGGGGGAAGGGGGTATCTGTGCAGGTGCACAGTGTAGTAGTGTGGGTGTCCATACAGCATGTGTCCTGGGGCCCTTGGCTTGCGCTGGTGCAACACGTGGGCCATGCAACTCCTACTGGTGCAAACCACAGGTTATGAGGCTCATGGCCACTTAAAAGTTGGACAACTGTGATTTAAATACCCCTAGACAACATCCTTGAGCTAAACAATTGTTACACACACACTTCATTAAGGTGAGATTTTATCTACTCTTACCAAAATTACATATTCCATTAGAGTTGTGCCAGAGTATAGTTTGGAATTAATACAGAAATATAATCTATACTATGCCAATGGCAGAAAAAATGGATTTTGGAAACTATGCATTTTTCAGACTTCATCAGGTCTATATTGATTTTGTGAGTGCTTATATTTAGGGCTTAGACCAATGTTCATTTTATTCAGGGAGTGCCCCTGCTGTCTCAGAAGATACCATGAGTGTACAGATGTTTGGAATTTTTATCCCAAAGTAAAAATTACTTGGGAACAACCTGAGTGAACTGGCTCCCCAGAGACTCTCTCTCAGGAGACAGAATGTCTGTACAGGCAGGAGACACAGAGCTGTCCTCCAGAATCCTAATTTGCTTAGTTTTTTCACTCCACCTCCCACTGGCCAGGCAAACTGTATACCACTCCCAGCCACGCAAGGAGTAAAACACACCCCCTGAGTGCTTTGGCCTGAAGCACTTAAGGGAAATATTCTGCTACTGGCTTTTTCAGTGTCTCAGGGTCCACTCAGGAAAGAATATGATTTGGTTTTTTTCTTGTTCCAAGATGACAAGCCCCCCCCCCCCCCCCCCCCCCCCATACAGTTTTTTTCACAGTCATAACTGATTCGCACAGTTAATATCAATTTTCATTTATTCAAATAGAATATTTCCATGTAATAAGTAAAGTTTATGTTCATTAAGTGCTTCACTACCATAGATACACTACCATATTTACTCAAATATAAGATAACCCCCTCCCCCAATAATTAGATTCTATATGTGGAAAACTTATAAATTTATTATAATTTTCCAATATATAATCTAATTATTGGGGCTTTGTCTTGAATTTGTCTCCCACCTACTGCTACAGCATGGAAAATAAATGTACCAAGTCAAAAGGTCCCCTTACATTCTATCCCCACAACTTCTTCCCCTTGCATACTTTTTTGTGATGGTTTTTTTTTACTTCAGGATCTCCCAGGGTCAACCCCCCACTGCCCCAACACACAATGCAAAGTAGCCATGTATGTGCCATGTGTGGTGCTGGAGATGGGTGTGCAGCACACATGCCTCACATTCGCATCCATGGCAGTGATGGCAGTGCAGAGGAGCCATAAGGCAGCCCAGGTGTGGGTTCCAGATGGCATCAGCAAGAAGGGTCTGGCAATGATGAGGGGGAAAGGCAGCTTTTCCCTGACACTGAACAGCAGCTTCTGCCCAGCTGCTGCCACTGCTTAACATGAGCGGGTGAGTCTGGAGCAAGCACAGGGTGGGTCAGGGTCAGGCCTGTTTGCACAGGCTTTGGCTGGTCTGTTCTAGCTGAAGTGAGTCCGGAGCAGGCACAGGACAGAACATAGTCAAGGCTGGGGCTATGTGTTGTGTGTTGGAGGTGGTGTCAGGGGAGGAGCCGCAGGGCACATGGACTCCGGACTGTTGGGTGGGGGGATGCTGGCTATTTTTTAATTGTACAATCAACATTTTTTTGATCTTGTAATTAATTGTGATTTTTTTTAATAGTTTGTCAGCCCTAATAAAAATATTCCTTAAATAAGATGCATGCTGCCCCCTTCCCTTAAATTAAGCACCTATTACCCCCCTTCCCTTCTGTGGGTATCTTCTTAAGAGCCTCTCCCCCCCCCGCTTTTTTTTCACTTTTATATTTACATGAACCTCATTTCAATAACATTCATTGAAGTCAATTGCATTTTACATAACAGTCTTCTCATATCCTGCTCCTGTGTAAGGCTATGGAAAGGCACAATAAGGTTTTGTGTTTGCTTCTCTATCTCAAGCAAATCAAAGTAGTTTGCCCCTTAAGGAACAACATTCTGCAAGAGCTACCCTAAATGCTTGCTATAGGTACCCCTGGAGTAGTGTTGGTTTGCACTATCCCATTGTAGCCTGTCAGGCATCATTGAAACACAATTGTCTCACTGATGAATGCTCAGTTTCTTTATCTAGTTATTTCTTCTTTGTCGACATGGAGCCTGAGTAATGTGTTTTTCTCCTAATGGCATTCTGGACTTCAGATGTTTTATAGGTCTCCTTCAAAGCCATCCTCTGCAGACATAGCTCATTACCTTATTCAGAATTTGTAGAGCACTTCAGTGTGAGGTTACTAAAAGCAATACAAATACCTTAATGTTACTACTACTGAAATTTAAATAGGCACTTACAGATACAGGAAACTGAATCTTGTTTTAAATTGAGCTTCAGTGAGCTACTGCCAAATGACTTAAACTAGTGGTTTGCAAACTACGATATGTATACTTCTGTGAGTGCACAGCACTTTGCCAAAGAGTGTGAGCCTACATTTTAATAATAGCAGTGGAGCTTCTGACTGGTCAGTAAACATTGAGTCATGGCATTGCCATACATTGTCAAGCAGCAATATTTATAGGTAGAGAGATACATGTAAAAAAAAAGCTTGAAAATCACTGAGAGAAACATACTTTTTTCATGTGTAACATAGGGTGAGCTTGCATATCCAGAAAACAATATTAATAACATAACATTTTGGCATATTGATTATCGGAATAGACAATGTTCACTGGATTCCTAAATGTTGTCATTTGATTTTTGATAATTCATAATTTAAGATGACTGACTTACTCTATTTACTATTAATCTAGTTTCAAAAGTTTGGTCTAATTTTGCAGTTTTATTTTGCTCCTATGTTCTGGGCTGCTGCAAATGATTGGGATCTTGAGGAGTCACATATGAGTCACAGATGAGAAGTGGTCAGCCAAAATCTATTGAGTTTTTACTATTTCTAAAGGCTGCTGAATCTTTAAAAAAATGTCCTCCTAAACCAATTATGTGCAAAAACTTTCATATTTTTCCCTGTTTGTATATTATCACTTACTCAGCTGGTCAATTAACTAAACTTCTATTCCCAGCGACACAGACTGTCTTAATTCTGTTTCTGGGTTATAGGTTACTTTTTAGCAGGACTGTGCTTCAATCTAATAAGTTTTGTGGTCATGATGGTACCTATTTAAAATGTAACTTTACTATAAAACCTATTAATTTCAATCAAAAACTATTTTAACATACTGTTACTACTTTTAAGACAGCAATATCAAAGACTGAGTGATATTCTCAGATTAGCTACTGACCAGAATTTTGATTTAACTTTGATTAAACACATGTAAATCTCTAAACTCTTTTTTTATTTCTTTTGAAGAATGTTTTGTATTGTATCTTCTCCCCCCCCGCCCCCCCCACCTCTTTTATTTCCTCTCCCCCCCCCCCCCCGCCCCAAAAGTGATATTGAATAGAAAGGCTTCTGTATTAATTGGGATTCTTTTTTCTGATCAGGCGCAGGTGTGCCTAAAATTGATTAAAAAATAATACAATGCAGTATATCTCCATGAGTATAACACATTTTAATAACCCCGTCATTGAACAACATTACTATGGAGAAGCATTTCTGTCTCATGAATAAATAACATATACTTATTAACTACCAAACCAGAAAATCCTTCTCTTGTTTATACATTTATTCACTTAAACAAATTTCCATCAATATGAGAGCTTTGATGAAGGATAAAGATGATAATGTAAGATCTCTGTTAGACCCCGACTCCATGTGGCATCCAACGACTAGGGAGACAACGATCCAATTAGCCCTGGATCCTGTTACTCATTAGCCAGAGCAAGCAGGGAGCAAACGCCAGCACACATTGCTCTGAACAACTTTACTGAGAATGGAGACAGCTTAAGGGCAAAGATCCCTCTCAGACGCATAGCCCGTGAACCAGGGGACCTGAAACGAACAATAGTTCTTTCCACATTTATACACTTTGGTTCATGCTCATTAACATTTGTTCCACCTCTGTCCCTCCTTCTGTTCCATCCATTTCTCCTCCCATCTCAAGCTCCGCCTCTATTTACTGTTTATTTCATTAGCTTGGAATTGCCTATGCATTTCATTCATTTACATGCCTCTTTGCTAAGAGCACATGTCTAAGTTCTTCAAGATCTAAGATTTTAGAGAGAGTCTTTATCTCTATGTTATTTAGTAAAAGTGTGAAGCTCCTCTTTGAATAGACCAGTGGTACTAAACCTATCAACCCCCACAATCTGGATGAATGGTGTGGGCACGGTCCATGGGATCTTTCATAGGGTCAGCATGGGGATTTGGGCCCTGTGCACCCTGATCATGTTCCACATGCCTGATTTTTGCCTCACGTCACCCCCATTTGGCCCCACATGCACTGATTTGGCCCATTACTGCTCTAATCTGATCCCTGGGTACATGGGTCCTGATGGAGCCCTGTACTGCCCCAGTTGGGCCCCACACACCTCTATCAAGCCATGCACTGATGAGACCTTGTCCTGCATGCAGAGATCCATCCCTGTACCACTCCAGCCCTGTGCACCTGATTTAGCATGCAGGGCCTGCTGTGCTCCCCATGGGTCTGGCAGTTTGGCATCAGGGATGCAGCAATAAACGCTGCCACTTCTCCCCTGCCACCAAATATTCAAACCTGGGGAGAGCATGGCAGCTCCTGACATGGCTCTGGTCTGATCTGGTCTGGTCTGGTCTAGATCCAAATCTGGATCTGGTCTGCGGGCTGGGAGTTGAGCACCTCGACCAAGGCAAATAGTAGTATATAATACTTTTCTCAAGCAGAGCAATGATAAGACAACCTCACAGGCAAAACACAGACATTTCCCATTCTAAAGTGTAATATTTTGCAAAGTTATGTCTGTTTAAAATTAGATTTATAGGGTTAATTCTTTTGTAACCTTATTTGTAAGTTTTTTCTACAGAAATTGCTAAATTTGTTTATTTTTAAAATATTGGAAAATAACAATCATGGCCTTAAGATTGCATAAGAGTTTCCTTTATACAAGTCCTCTACTGGTTGCTTACAACTTGGTATCTCTTCCTCTATATAAATCCTTTGTTATATTAACACAATGAAATGAACTTATTCCATCTGCAGAGAACCAGTAGAAGATATTCAACTTTAATTCCTTCCCACTTGAGCCCATTTCATATAGTGGGCTTAATTTTGTATGCAGTATGCAAGGTTATGCATACAATTCTCCCCCCCTCACCCTCCCATATTGTGAATTCATTAATAAAATGTCATGCTTCTTTGAGTTTTGTCTACCTGCACTTCTTTGAATGTGAGAGATGTGTTAAGGTTCTATGGCCATTTTCTACCTTCTGTGAGCTTCATGTAAAAACAGTAGCATTCTGTACTTTTCTGTTTATATTTTAGCTAAACCTTCTTCACAGTTGCTTATGCTCAAGATCCCCTCCCCCCATAGTAGTTTGAACAAAGTACTACTAAAGGGGGGGGGGAGGAGGGAGGGAGGAAAATCTGACCTTGATTCTAAAGGTTCTTTGGGGTAATGTATTTTCTTGGGTCGACCGTATAGCTGTGAGAGCGCTTAAGAAAGCTTAATTTAAATAACAGAGGGTGCGTCTACACAAGACGCTGACTGTGCAGTAGCCAAATAATACTGCAAAGTAGGTTTGTAATTCCCCAGCTCCCTGACCTTTCCCCCAGCTTTTCCCAGGAGGCATGGGCCCCCAGATAATGCAGTATGACAGCAGGCTTCCGCTACCAGCCAGTGATGGTGGCAGCTGTGGGCTATTTCCCCAGTCAGCAGCAGCAGCCTGCTGGAACCCCACACGCAGATCTGGGGGCCACATTGTTACCATATTTGTCCATTACTTTGTGGTGTGCTCATTTATTAGGGATACGTGTTTAGGGTCTTTGTAATTCTATAAACGTGTTGCTTGCGTTACTTGTCTTTTATACAGAACTGTATCTCTCCCTTCTGCAAGTCCTCACCCCCAATGGAGCTATCTTGCAGGACTCAGTTTCAATGGGGCTGGGTTCCTCCAGTTACCAAATCAGTCATACACACACAAACACACACAGATTAACATGGGTGTAGGTTGTTGCTGTGTTGGTCTAAGGACATAGGTTCTATGGTTCTTTGGGTGAATGTGATATCTTTTATTAGACCAACTTAAATAGTTGGAAAACAATTATTAAGCAAGTTTTCGGGTTCAAAAACCCTTCGTCAGGCTAAGGAAGTTTACCCAGTTGGTGCGTGCTCTTCCTGGATGGAATGAAAAGTAAAGAAGCCAGAGGCTGGGCTGGTATGCATACAAGACAGGTAGTCAGTGAAAATGTAGATTGAGAAGTCAATGGGTGAGAGACAGGCTGGGGGGAGGGGGGATGGAAGAGAGAGCAGGGGATGAATGGTGGAGAGATACCTGGGGGGTCAGTTGTCAGGCAGGTTATAATGTGTCATAAATCCAATGTCTATATTTAGTCCATGATTTTTAGTATCCAGGAGGTTGATGAAGTGGAGTTCATAGGCTCGTCTCTGGGAAGTGTTGTGCAAGTTTCCTTTGAGGATCAGAACTGAGAGATTGGAGAGAGAGTGGTTTTCTTGTGAGAAATGTGCCCCCAAAGGTAATTGGGTATTCCTGTCTTTGATAGATTTCCAGTGTGCATTCATTCTGGTGCGCAGTAGTTGTTTGGTCTCTCCTACGTATTTTCCATCAGGGCATTTGATGCATTGGATCACCAGAAGCAAAATTCCTCAAGCCCAGAGCACACCAAAAGGATCCAGACCGTGCCATGACAAGAAATGCAAAACCTGCCAACACATCTCCACCACCCCCACAATTACTACACCCCACAACAGAGTCATCAGCATTCTCAGATCTTACAGCTGCACCTCCAAAAGTGTAATATATATCTCATCCAATGCTTCACGGGGATTTTTAGTTTAGGTAAAAGAAGCGTTGCTGTAGAGCAAGTGGGGAAGGAAAAGTAAAGAAGGAAAAATATACCCGGTTACCACCAGTTTGACTATAAAAGTTAGTTATTGCTAAGTATATGAACTATATAATGGTACTAGTAGTAACAGACAGGCAAAGGAAAAAAAAAAAAACAACCCACAAACAATTACAATACTACCCTGGGTTCACTAAGTATTTGGGGAAACTTAGCTCAAGCTTAACTGATACAAATCAGGTTCAGAAATCTATGCCTAGAGAGAAAATAGAGAGAGCGAGCGAACGAGAGCTGGGATCTCAGCAGTCCAAGGCACTCGGGTTCCAGTGCTGACAGGTAAAGTTCTTGGCACAGTTCTTGAAGGGAGATGATCTGTTTCTTCCAGCTTCTCGGGAACAACAATGGATGTTGTCAGAGAGATTTCTCCTCTTGAAGCACACTTTGCTGCTTTTTTAATGATTTTTATGCCCTCAGTTCAGCTTCTTCCAAGCTTTCTTTTAATAGTGTAAATAATTGTCTTTTCTATTGACAAGGGGTTATCTGGGTTGGAATATCTCAAGAAACTGATTAATAACCAGGAAAAACATAAGTTTTTAAGGAGTAACCAGACACTTAGGAGCCAGCTTGGATAGCAGATATCTGGATGGGATACCTCATTGTTTCTTCAGAAACAATAGATAGCTTGCAGCATCAGGGTTTTGGATTTTTACCTGTTGTGAACAAGCCTCAGCCTAGCATGACTTTTCATAAACTTTTGTGGGAAGGACTTCCACCAGTCAACCCGGGAAAAGTATGACAGCATATGTGGTCAGGGCTCCAAAGGGCTGGATGCTGTGATGAATCCTTTACCCTTGTTCAAATGTTTCCCATACCCCCTCTGACTCGGTCTCTTGCCTCAGCATTCCCTAACCTGGCAATCGAGTTTTAGTCGATCAAGTTTAAATAGGCCTCCCATAGTGGGACCGGGGAATGTATGGCCCGAGATGCCTATTAAACTTTACTTCTGCTTAGTTCTGGTTAGATGAGGTGTGGGGTGGGGGGAAGTCCTTTGTAAATCCAGATTAGAATTGGTCTGATAAATGCTGAGCTGGGTGTGTGTAAATGTGGGTTGATTAGCATTTGGACCACAGATTCCCCATCATACAGTACTTCCCTGCTTGATTGATCCCAGAATTCACTGTGGTCTTTGCTTTGGGCTTTCTGTTCTCCATCTTCCAGGTAAATGAATTGTCATCTGGTTCCATCTCAGATGCAAATGAGACCTAGGGCAGTTGCTCCCTTATCTGGAGGGCTTTAGGTGTGTCTTCCACTGCATCTTCATTGTCTTTCACAATCAGATCTTATTCAGGTAGAGGAGGGGGGCGGGGCAGGAATTCTTTGAGAGTCAGACAGGCTGCATCCTGTGCCAGGGTTCCCCAAGAACACAAAGCTGAGAGGTAACAACATTCCCTGGGAAAAGCTGGGAAAATGATCAGACAGCTGTGGAAATTATGAATTTAAGTATGCCACCAGCTCTTTTTTCTCTTCCATGTGGAATATAAATGAAAGGTAAGTAGCAGATCTCCCCTCCCCCACCATACTTCCAATCCAACAAAATAAAATGAAATTGGGATTATTTTCTCAATGCTCAAAAAAGTAATCAGATTCTCATTTTGCCGATAGTTCCATAAATCATTTTTTCTTTTTTTCATCCAAAATGAAAACATTCTGTGAGTTCCAGTACAATAAACTTAGCTTTCTTGAGATTCAAAAATATCCAGAATACCTTTGTTAATAAACAGGGTTGTATAATTTTGCTATGAGGCTACACAGTGGTTTTGTATAGAATGGTATGGATAGATATGATCCTGCCTCAGAGCGGGTGGACTGGATGACCTAGATCCCTTCCAGCCCTACTTTTCTGTGATTCTATGATTGCAGAATACATTTTGGTCTATAAAAAGTTCTTGAGAGAGATGGAAGAGCTAGAAAGTTATATTCGAAGCTCTAACTTTCTTATAGTCATATAAAAGAAATAGAAGATACATAATAGGAAATTAGCCATTAAGAAATAAATGGTTATGCATGTTACAAGCCTGTATAGTATCACATTCTTTCATCATGCTGTAGTTATTGTAGATGCTCATATACAGACCAGGTCTTGTGGTACAAGGTAACTAGTACAGAAGGTGGGATCACATACTCATATAAATTGGCAGTGAGCCCAGAAATAAGAAAGCAGGCTTTCATAGATTTGTGTCAGACCAGTCTCCAGTGCTGGGAAAGTCACACAAATGAAGGAGGCTTTACCTTTCAGATAGAACTTAACATATGGCAGCTCACCATACTAGGCTGCTAGAGCTCAGTTTTGTTAAAGCTGCTGAAACAAGAGTTAAGAGAATGAGCTTCCCAAACTAAGCTAACAATAAACTTCACATGTACATTGCTGAGGGAAATACTGGCAACTACCTAGTCACCTCACACAGTTAATGTGTTCAGTAGTGGTCTAGTAGACTTATATTCCTGTAAATTTGCAGCAATCTTGTATGTAAATGATGGAGACAGACTAAACCATTGGTTACAAAACTTGGACTGAGGGCCCTGGCAGACGTTACACTTAGGAAACTATTAATTAGTTAACTGAATCTTTAATACTAAGGGTGTAAGTTGTAGCTATGTTGGTCTAGGGATATAGGTAGACAAGGTTCTTTGTGTGAATCTGATATCTTTTATTAGACCAACTTAAATAGTTGGGAAAAAAAAAAAATCTTAGCAAGCTTTTGGGTTTAAAAGCCCTTTGTCAGGCTGAAGAAATCTGCAGTTGATGATGGTTGGTCTCAGCTGATTGTTGGTCTCAGTCCCAGGGCCTCACTGGAGTCTTGAACTGGTTTCAGGTTAATCTCAAGGCTGACAGCAGCAACTGGTTGTTAGTCTCAGCCCCAAAACCATGCCAGAGTCTCAAATTTGCTCCAGTGTGGTAAGGGCTGAGACCTACTATCAGCTGATTGTCAGTCTCAGCACTGGGACCACACCAGAGGTTTTTGGAGTGAGAGGCTAGGGCAGAGACTGACAATCAATCTGGTGTAGTCCTGGGGCTAAGATTGATAACCAACTGATTGTAGGTCCCAGTCATGGGACCACCCTAGTTCACCAAGCACATGGCTTTCTAGTTGTTGGTGCAATGGGCGACCTAAGATCACAATCCCTGGCCTCTCCTTCATTAGCAAATAGTAATGGTGTAACCTGTGCCAGCACACTAAGCCAGGTGATGTGCTGGATTTTGGGTCCTCAGAGTGCTAGGTGCCCTGGGAGCCCCCTCATGCAGATCTGTTGACTGCGGGGTCCCATGGAGAGGTGGGCCCCTCTCACTCACCACCCAGGAATTCACTCTGAACCTGATGAACAGGTTATTCTTTATTATCTACAAACATTCTATATACTGGAAACAAATAAACAAACAGAAATATATAATAACAATAGTTAGTAATAAAACTAAGAGTTTAAAATAAATTCACAAATACAACCTTAGGTGGATAACCCCAACACATTGGGTGGTCCTGCTTATGTTAAAGAACCATCATCAATTACCTTCACCTGGTCATACCCTTTAAAACAGTCCCCCCCCCCACCCCCCACATAACACAGGTTGATTTCCCTCTGGTCACAATCCCCTTCCCATAACAGTAAATGGCAACAGAGCATGACCTATGATCCACCACTAGATGGTGGAGGTGAGACTTCTGGTGCTCTGGGGAAACTCCACTCCTTTTGCTCCTTCCCAGTACCTCAGCAGAACAAGTCTCTAATCAGCCACTGCAGGTAATAGGCTTCTTTTCTTTTGTTTCCTTCTGAAAAATATACCTCCTGCGAACACTAGGGATTAAGTGCCCCTCACACACCCATGCAGGTTTGGGATTCTCACAGCCCACTCCCTCTTTTGGCTGTCTCTCTCCCCCACACCTCCACTCACAGACAATGGATTCCTTCTGCAGGTCTCTATTCCTGCAGCATGAACCTTTCTAGCTCAAACAGGGGACTTTCCTCCACAGGTCTCTGACCCGGGCAGCTTCTCTCAGCTTTCAGACAGCTTACCAACCCTCCCCACTCTTGCCCTGGTACCTGTGGCCCTGGTTGCACAGCTCCAAACCCAGGTGGGAAATTAGCTCCTCCTGTGATGACTCAGGCTCTCCTCCATGCTAATGTCTGCTCCTCAGCCAAATCTCAGCTCCATTCCCTATGCCCAGGTGGTGGGGGGATGGGGATGAGTCTTTGCCCCCTCTCTCCAGGCTGGTGTTGGCTCTCCTCCAGCTTCTTCCCCCTCTGCTTTTCCTTCCCTCAGCTTTTCATAGCTACACAGTAGCCAATCAGAGCCTGGGGCTTGCAATGGGGCCTCTGGTCACAGTTCAAATGCTGCAGCAAAAAGCATGTGTTGTGCACAGCATACCCTCCATTTAGAAAAGAAATTGCAAGCTCTGCAAACTTTTTGCCGCCCGTTTCATGCAGAGATCTCAAGCACAGCTCACCCACTCAGCTTGTAAGCAGATAAGCCTTGTAGCTGTTACAATGACATGATTGGGATCTCATCCCCTATTCCAAAATCACACAGTCTGTCATGTAGTTCAGTTTTGTTTAGGCCAATTTTTGTGATGGAGCAGTGGGAGCAAACAATATTGTGATTTATCCATCAGTGGCAGGTATTGCTAAAGTGGCTGAAATATTCACTAAGAGAATGGGCTTTCAAAGCTGAGCTATAAATAATATTTATGTGCCACCTGTATCTATTAAAACAAACAAAATAATGCATCCTACCATGCACATATGGCATGTCAGGGGGAGTGATTATTGTGATTGGGGAACAGATCCCAACATGCCATTAAATGAAAATTCGTCAGGGGCCATAGGGACTGAAAAGGGCTATGTGTGTGTGAATTCCATCTTTCATCTAGTTCAGTGGTCTCCAACCTTTATATGGTGAAGATCACTTTTTAGAAGTAAAGGGCACCCCAGTATCTACCATACCCACCCTGCTCACTGCCCCACCCCCAGACCTTCCCCCAGCCCAGAAGTGACAGCGAACTGGGATCAGGCCCTGGCCTGGGCCAGTCTGGGACTCTGCCCCCCAGGGGTGCATGGGGGAGGGACTCCCACCACTGGGCACAGCCCAGCAGACGCCACATGCAGTGCAGAGTGCTTGCAGGGACCACATGTTGTGCTGGTATGAGTCACATGTGCATGGGCCCCATGGGACATCAGGCCGGGCCGGTTCTGTGGGGAGAGGACCCAGCCTGGTGTGACATATGGTCCATATGAGCAGCACAGGGCCCCAAGTGACAGCCCAAGTGCTCTGGAGCTGCCTGAAGGTGCACGGCCCTGCGCTGAGCCAGGCCAGGCCCATGCAATGTGGCACAGGCAGTGCTGGGTGCCAGGTGGCTAGGGCTGTGCTATACTGCCCTGCATCACAGGGGGGCATGCCAGGAGGGCCCCGAGATCTCCAATGGCCACTGCTGCTGTGAGGGGGTGATGGGCCATTTGGGGGGCAGGCAGGGGACCCACCCCTCCTGAGCAACCCCCCTCCATGGATAGCACTCCCATATACGCACACAGTTCCCTGCACCCACACAGCCCCCCACTTCAGTCCCCCCCACCCCCAACCCCTACTTACCTGGAGGTCCATGCAGCCTGCACTATTCCTTTCCCTGCACAGGGAGGCAGCATGCTGAAGCACGAGGGCAAGGGGCAGGCATAGAAATACTCTGGCCAGCTAACAGAGCATCTCTTTGAAGGACCCCAGCCTCTAATTGCTTCAGGGCATGGTCCTGGACTGTGCCTTGCCCTGCTCTTTTTCTGGTTGTTGGTTTTTGGGGTTTTTTTTTGATACCTGGATGTCCAGGTATCAAATTTTGAGCCTGCGCTGCAAATATGCAATGCAGGGAACATTTTTTTGCTCCCAGTGTGCCTCTTGTGGTGTCTCAAACTGTGCTGAGATGCTGCAAGAGCCATGTATGGGCTCATCTGGGCACACACTTGGTGTCTAGGAAAGAATAAAAGGTTAGACTACCTTAAGCAGCCTAGGTAGCAGCATTTGCAGTCAGTCTCTCTCTAGTGTAAATAGCTTTGTTTATGGGGCTCACAAGTGTGTGTGTGTGTCTGTATTTAAAGCCCCAGCTTTTGGAATTCTAACAATACATTGACATCTTGTTTTTTTGTTTTTGTTTATTTCTTCCTAATATCAGTCCCTAGCCTTTATGGCTCACGTGAAAAGCTTTAAAAAAAACCTGTTCAAGCATTTGAAGAAAAAGATAAGTAGTCAAAAAATCATTGATATTTGTAAATGTCATTTTAAAAACCAATCTCAGGCTGTTTGGAGCCCAATTTTTGCCTCAAAGTTTTTTTTTTCCCTCTTTTTCAAAAAGTAAACTTCAAGGATAAGTAACAAAATGAATCAAAATCCTGCCACCAGCTATTTTGAAATATTATCATCATCCCTTCCTTCCTGGTCTCTATTCAGTGACAAGGGAATTCTGTACCTTACCATTATCATACATTCTAGGAACTGGGAAATCAGATCTTGCTGCCTCAGATCCAGCAAGAATTGGTTGGATGAAATACAGGTGGGAATCCCCACCATCCTTTCAAGGCAATTTTATCTCAGGGCTTTGAACAAAGTTAAAAGTCTTGCTTGACCCCAAACTCTACCCCTAAAACCACATCCTCTTTGACCTAACAGCTATATATTATTTTGGAACTGAATTTTAGAGAACCAGGAGGACTATTCATCACTCTAGAGGTTAAGTCATTTATCATTACTAATAGAAATTGTACTTTTTAATTAGAAACCACTGTTTTATTCCTTGCAGTACCATGGACTAAAGAATGTTCTTATCTTTGAAATCTCATTCTCTTTCCCACTGTGCAATATTCCTTTTATCCTTTCAGGTAACACCTGACAATTCCCACATGAATTATAACTCTACATGGGTCAAAAATAAAAAAAATAAGGGTGTATATTTCACCAAGATTTTACAGGGTTTCAGTGAATGAATAGTGAAACTGATGTTCAAGCTTTCTCAACAGGCACAAGAACCGTACCCAGAATCCTTAAAGGCTTTGTTCCAAAACTGCCCCGAAATAGCTTGGCTTTGCAGCCATGGCAGTTACATGTAAAGAGAGTGTACACAGGGACTAAAGTACAAACAGAAGATACTGGCAGCTTTAATTAAACAAATGTAAACCTCATTAGATCTGTGTTTTTTGTTGTTTTGTTTTGCTCTTCCTTTGGGGGGAGGGGGGGAAGTAGGGGAGGTGCAGGAAGAGGAAAAGGAAACTAATTGAAAAAGCAAATTAATTCATCCCAAAGTTATTTATAAATCTGGGCCAAATTAGCTAAATAGTTCAATCTAGAAAACGTTCATGGTTATATTCACAAAACTGCAGATTTAAGAGGAGCTAGTTTCAAGAGATGAGTGAAGATGGCACTCACTCTGAATTCATTTCCCACATTTGCAAAAACAGTTTTTAATGTGCATCTCCAAGGAGAATGTTTAATCACTCATCTTACCAGAATTCATGGAGCAATCCAAGGGTGTGCTTACACATTACAATTAGCACCTGTTAACTTTAAGGAATATTAAGCTGTTGTTCAATGGCATGTTCAGAGTTAGTACCTTTTGTAACAGCCACAGCACTGAGATGCTGCCAGGGGGCTGGCAAGCAGGGGCATGGCTAGGAGCTGACAGGTCTGCTCCCTGCCTGCCCTGCTTGGAGTTTCTCTAGCAGCAACAAATACACACACGCATATACCCCCAGAGTCAGACTTGCCTTTGGCCACCACCAAGCAGCACAGCCAGGGAATGGGGAAGCAGCAGGTAGATGTGGATAACGCAGGGCTGCATGGAAGCCAGAAGCACATGAGGAGTCCCCCTGTCACTGCGGGACAACAGCCAAAGGTACACCATGCAAACACACACTCCTGCCACTACTAATGTGTATGTCTGTTGTGCTTTGTATGTTTGTGTGTGAGTGCGTGTTGTGCTGTGTTGTGTGAGTGTTGTTTTGTGTAGAATAGTATGTGCAGCCGCCCTTCTCCCATCTTGCCTCCCTACCCCTTGGCCCACTCTTCCCCTACCTTCCCCTGCATCCTGGTACCTCCCTTACCCACTCCCCAGTTACTGCCCCGCTGTCCAGATGATCAGTCATCAGAGTCCAGAAGGATAAGTAGTCCACCTGGACGCAGTGCCTCCTGGGATACTGGAGGACCATGAATTTTTTGTTTGATCTCCCATGAACACTTAGAGGTTAGGTTAAGTCAAGCTGGTTAGCACAGTTCAAAGATAACCCTGACTTCAAATGCTGTAACTTTAAGATGTCTATAGGACACTTAGCACTTATTAATGGTCATGGATGTGTAATCCTACACATTTTAAGTGCCCTTAACAAGGTTTATTTGTAACTTCTAATCTCACCCAATGATAGCTACTACTAATGGGTAGCCCCAATGGGGCTACCAATTCCTAGTTATTTATATAACTAGACTTGTGCTTTTCAGCAATACTGCCCATTAATTGGGGAATAAAATCTAGGTGTCTCACCTCCCAGATAAGAATTTGAATGAAGGTCATCTATCATTCAGAATACTGTTTTATTCATAAATCTAGTGTGTGGTTCAGTGGTGAAAATCTATTCTGTTGTGATCTATTCACACTTGTACACAAGAACTTAATTGGTTATTGAGCAAGAAAGAGGTTTTATGACTCTCTAGATTAGTAGTTTGCACATCTGCACTTAATGCATATTTAACTGAAATCAGGTCTCCCATGTTTTGAGAAGTGCCCTGATAACAACTATTTATTAAGACAACACTACAGCATCCTCTGGCATTTGGTGAATGCCTAAAAATAAAACATCTAGTTTTACTGCAGTTTTCTGTTTCCTAAGTTTAGTTCCTAGTTTTGTTTGAGTGGTGATTTACTGTTTGGTTTGGCTTGGTTTTCTAAGCTACCTGACCAAAAAAATAAATTACTTGTACAACCCTATTCGTGGGTCTGTGTAGGAAGAGGACCCTTCTTGAGGTAATAGGTTTGTGATAGGCAAAAGTATATTCCAATGTGATTACTAAAAGGAAATTTCTTTCTCTCTTGTTACTGTGACCAGTTCTTTGGACTTTGGGTTTTGTTTGTTTGTTTGTTTGTTTTTGGGGGGGGGTTGGGGGGGTTGTGGACCCTATTTGTGCTGAACAGGAAGCAGAGAATTAAGCTGATAATCTGCAAAAAACAAATTAACAGAAAAAGATTGCCTGCAAGAAAACTAAGCAATTTCCTCTGCTAAAAGCCTTCTTATACTTCTCTCACATTCATATGAGAAGCTGGAGGTCTGGTTAGCCCTTTGCACTTCTTCAGATCTGTGTGTTATGAATCTTTTGGTTGCAAAGGTGTCAATTTTTAATAAAGGATGAAGGTGGTGGAAAATCAGGCTCTCCATTTTTCCAATATTTGGATTTTGGAGTATGGCTGAATTGAACTTGGATTATTCTTTTTACCCAAGCTGACCATTTTTTTACGAACAGGATTCTGTCGCTTACTTGATCCTTTGTGTGTTAGAATCTTTCCCCCCTCAACATTTTTGTTTTTGCTGAACATTTCCAGGCTGTACTTCACCTAGCTGGTGTAATGCCATTCCTGTATCAATAAAAAGATTTTTATTCTTTATTTAGGTCTTTGCAGGGAAGTGTACACTTCAGATGTGTCCTTTCTTATTACAGTTTCTACACGATTGGAATGGATGTCTGACCCTCATCCATAGCAGTAGCAAATGTCAGGCTCCTTATCTGTTTGCTGTATCCAATTTGCTATTCAGCATTTGATGTGGTACATATTTTATAGCTATTGCCCTCTTCTTGGCCCTGAATATAATTCTACTGCATCTTAACTCTCAGTTTCCATAGACACTGAAATTTCAATACCATTTTTAGGTGGAAAGTCAGCTCTAGTCAGAAGCCCCTTTGTATACTTTTATTATGGATTCCACATACTAATCTGCCTTTCAGGGCAGCATTCAATCTATCCCCAAACTGACAGTGTCCTGACTTTTTTTTTAATTTGCTACATGGCAAGAAATAGATTCTTGTTCGTGTTGATCTTCTTATAAAATCAGAACCTTTTCACTGTTACAAATTGTTCCAATGATAAGCTGTCCTACAGCATTCACCCAATGTGCTAAAGTTGTGCTTCTTGGCTTCTGTGAGATACTTGCTATGCATAGTAAACTATGCAAGTTTCTGCCATTGTATTCAGCAGAACTGGAATGTAGGTATTAGCTGCTGTATCATTAACAGAGAAATATTGCTTTGGCTCCTTAAAAGTAAAGAATATAGGTGAATACCCAGTTGTGCTGTCAAACATGTCAATATTTCCAGTGTTCCTGAACATAATAAATTGTCAGGTTACTTGCTATTATAGACCAACAAATTGACATGAAGTGCTCATAATTCTAGTGTAGACACTTCAAAGCAGCCCCAGAGCCTTAACATCAGTCTCCATTTTATGAGAATTCAATATAATTCCAAAATAGTCACCAAACAGAGCAGGCGATCTCCTGAAGAAGAGACAAAAATGTTAAAATTCTAAAGCCCAAATCCTACTCCAGTTTAATAGATCTCCCTTCAACTATAAGTTTGGCCCATACTACGTCATTTGCTGTTTTTGTGCCCAGATGCATGAAATAAAGGATAGGTTATTGCACAGGAATATATTCCTACTTAGTTCTACTTATAGCCTGTGTCCTTTTACTATATTGCAATATTTATTTCGCAATGACAATTTTTAACCTGTACAAATATGTAGAGATATCTATTATTTGATTATTTAAAAAAACAAACAAAAAATTGTCATTCCATGGCTTAAAAAAACTTCCACATAACTTTTTGCTTCTGAATTTAATACAAATTTATCTCATGAAATGTGATTTTACATTAGAAAGTCTGCAAATATAGAATTGTGTCTCTGCAGCAATAAAAACTGTTCTAATGAAAATATAGAAAACAGAAAATTAAAACCACTTAACTTTTTCAAGCCCTAATTTTCATGTTGGTAGGTAAGACATACCAAATACCAAAATATCATATTTACTTGCATACAACATTCACCCTTTCTCCAAAAATTAGCCTTCCAAATTGAGGTTTGTGACTTAAGTGAAACAGCTTTCTTGATCTTTTTTTGCCCACAATAGAAACATAAACACACTACAATATAGCTATTGTTTATTTCCTTTTTTCAATGCAGCCACATACAAGGAGGGGAGAACTCCAGCAGAGTTAAATCCCTTGGGGTTCAGTAGTACCTTCACATCTCCCATTGATTCCTGCTCAACCCAAAGTTTAAAATGTGATGCCCAGCAGCAGGAAAGGCCTTTTTTATTCAGGAACTAGAGGGAGTCAATTGATTTACTGACTCATTGTTCTTTACTCTGCAGGTGCTGACAACTGCCTCTCCTTTTAATGTTTTGATGTTCCTCTAATCAAGCTACCTTCCTCCCTTCCTACTATGTTTCTGTTTGTTAACTGCTGTTGGTCTTTTCACTTATTTCACAACTCATCAGACTGTATTTAGCTCTTTTCAAAATTGTAGATCCATCCATGGAGACCAGTCTCAGAAGTAGCCAGTTTCAGCTTTTGGCTGAGCACGAATGGGAGGATAAGTTAAAGTTTAGACTCTGTCAATCATCTATGACACCATAACTCTGAAAAAAAATCTTTTTTTTTTCCCATTATGCCTACCCAAAAACAAGAAGTATGTCTTGCTAGTTCTACATCACAACCTTCTGTACTACAACCACAATTTCTTAAAGATATCTGGCTCTGCTGGAAAGGCATTTCTTCAATCTTTTTCTTTCTTTTTAAAGTATCCATGCAGTCTATATCTACATTTTTGGTGGTTGATTTGTATTAGCCTGAAGTCATCACTGGTATTTGACAAATAATATAGTTGATGAAAAAAAATGAAGTTGTGGTCATCCCAGAACTATTTGCATATTTTAGTTAAATTTACTGACATTTTTTGGCAGGAGAAAAATATCAGGGCTGGACCTACTAACCTCCCCCCCCCCCCCCCCCCCCCACACACACAAAACAAACAAACAAGCAAAAAAACCTGAAGAGAAAAATGCTTCACTGTAGCCTACTGGCTAGGAGTCATCTGGGAGTGGAGAGTCTTAGGTTCTAGTTCCTGCTCAGAGCAACAGTAGGTACCAGCTAAGCAAATTAAAAAAAAACAACACAATTTCAGACATTCCACACGAATCCACTTTTGACAAAATTCCTTTTTATTATATCTTCAGCAGTTCAAGGTCTTCTGAATTTTAATCACACATTTTTTTCTTCTTCTTTTACTATACTCCCACAAAAATAGAAATTAAGTTTTAAAGACTGAGAAAGTTAGGAGGGAGAAGACTTCTAAAATAGTTTTATTTATTTTTCTAACTGAACCGCAAAGCTGGAAGATAGATACAGATACAGACAGAATAGGTTAGTTTCTGTCACATTTAAACCTAGATACACATACTTTTCTGGTTGAGAGGCAAGGATTTTTGTGAGTGATATCTTTTCTGGTTGATATGTTTTAAAAACAGCCGGGACAGACCGCTCCAGGAGGTTCTTGGCCGAGTTGCAGGACCTCCACTTGATTCAGGAGGTGCACAGTCCCACCAGAGGAGATGCTCTGCTGGACCTGGTCCTGGCCGCAGGCGACGACCTGGTAAGAGGCCTCCAGGTTCTTGACCACCTGGGCAATAGTGATCATCGCGTGCTGGAATTCACCATCCAGCGTAGAGTGTCAAGGGCCCGCAGCAAGGTGGTGGCCCTAGACTTCAGGAGGGCCAACTTCAGTGAGATGAGGAGATTAGTGGGAGAGGAACTGGGGTCCTTGAGGGCAGAGGAACTCAGCGTCCAAGAGGAGTGGTCGTTCCTTAAGGAAACGATACTCGGGGCCCAAGGGGTGTCCATCCCGACAAGAAGCAAGGCGGGCAGGAGTGTCCAAAAGCCCCCCTGGCTCACCAAGGGTGTCCGGGAATGCCTGCTTGCCAAAAGGGTGGTGTACGCCCGGTGGAAGCGGGGTGTAATCTCCAAAGAGGAGTATACCTCCTCTGCTCGGGCCTGCAGGCGGGCTGTTAGGAAGGCCAAGGCGGAGATAGAGCTCGGATTAGCGTCCAGGATTAAGGATAACAAAAAGTCCTTTTTCAAATATATTGGGAGGATGAAGAAGGCGCCGGGTAATGTGGGGCCCCTGCAGGATATGCGGGGCAATCTGGTGGTTGCGTCAGAGGATAAAGCGGACCTCTTTAACCAATTCTTCACCTCCGTTTTCTTGTGCAGGGACCGGGACTTCCCTGCTGTGATAGAAGCCGGACGCGAGGGGATCGCCTTCAGACCTCAGGTTGGGGAGGACCGGGTTAGAGAGCTTCTGGAGGGGCTGGACGCGTTCAAGTCAGCGGGTCCGGATGCTCTCCACCCCAGGGTGCTGAGGGAGCTGGCTGGGGTTATTGCAGGGCCCCTGGCACGGCTCTACGAGCGATCGTGGTGCTTGGGCCAGGTGCCAGACGATTGGAAGGTAGCTAATGTGGTCCCCATCTTCAAAAAAGGGAAAAGGGAGGACCCGGGCAATTATAGGCCCGTCAGTCTTACCTCAATCCTGGGGAAGCTCTTTGAGAAGATCATCAAGGAGCACATTTGTGATGGGCCGGCATCCGAGATGATGCTCAGGGGCAATCAGCATGGATTTATTAGGGGGAGATCATGTCAGACCAACCTGATTGCCTTTTATGATCAGGTCACAAAGGCCATGGATGCAGGTGTCGCGGTGGATGTAGTCTTTCTGGACTTCAGCAAGGCCTTTGACACCGTCTCTCACCCCATCCTAATTAATAAACTAGGCGACTGTGGCATAGATGCCTACACGGTCAGATGGATTGCAGATTGGCTGAAGGGTCGCACTCAGAGGGTGGTGGTGGATGGATCATACTCGACTTGGGGGGAGGTGGGTAGTGGAGTCCCCCAGGGCTCGGTCCTGGGGCCTGCGCTGTTCAATTTCTTCATCAGCGATCTTGATGTTGGGGTGGAGAGCAACCTGTTTAAATTCGCTGATGACACCAAAATTTGGGGGGAGGTGAGCACGCTAGCAGGGAGAGAGAGATTGCAGAAGGATCTGGATAGGTTACAGGGGTGGGCAAACAGGAACAGGATGTGTTTCAATACGGACAAGTGCAGGGTGCTGCACTTGGGTAGTAGGAACCAGCAGCACACTTATACGATGGGGAGCTCCCTACTTGAGAGCACGGAGGCGGAAAGGGATCTTGGTGTCATTATTGACTCCAAGATGAACATGGGCCGACAATGCGAGGTCATGGTTGGCAGGGCTAACCGGACCTTGTCGTGCATCCACAGGTGCATCTCGAGTAGAGCCAGGGAGGTGTTCCTCCCCCTCTATGCGATGCTGGTCAGGCCGCAGCTGGAGTATTGTGTCCAGTTCTGTGCGCCCCATTTCAGGAGGGATGTGGACAACATGGAGAGGGTCCAGAGGAGGGCCACCCGCATGATCCGGGGACAACAGGGCAGACCCTACAGTGAGAGACTGCGGGACTTGAACCTATTCAGCCTCCACAAGAGAAGGCTGAGGGGGGACCTGGTGACCGTCTATAAACTCACTAGGGGGAACCAGAAGGGTTTGGGGGAGACGCTGTTTCCCCTAGCCCCTGCTGGCATAACAAGGAGTAATGGGCACAAGTTGATGGAGAGGAGGTACAGATTGGACATCCGAAAAAACTACTTCACAGTTAGGGCGGCTAGGAGCTGGAACCAACTTCCAAGGGAGGTGGTGCTGGCCCCTACCCTGGGGATCTTTAAGAAGAGGCTGGATACTTACCTGGCTGGACTCATTTGAGTCCAGTTTTTGTTTTTAGGGTGAGTGGTTTTTTTTTTTGGGTTGTTCTCCCGCCCTGGCGGGGGGTCGGGCTAGAAGATCTATTAGGTCCCTTCTGACCCTGAAACTATGAAACTATGAAACTATGAAAAATTTGTCACAATAATTTATATTATATCTGACAAACTTGTGTCCTTCTACAACCAGGTAACTAGCCATCTGGACAAGGGACACATAGTAGATGTGATTTACTTAGACTTCAGTAAAGCCTTTGGTTCTGTTTCCCATGGGATTCTCTCAAAGAAGCTCAAGGGTGCAGGACTTGACCAGTCTACAGTGAGGTGGGTGGACAATTGGCTGAGAGACCACTCCCAGAGGGTGGTAAGTGATGGGATGGCCTCATCCTGGAAAGCCACCTCCAGTGGTATCTCCCAGGGGTCAGTGCTTGGACCTGAGCTCTTTAATATATTCATTAATGACTTGGATGAGGGGTTGGGAAGCTCAATTGTTAAGTTCGTGGATTATACCAAACTGTGGGGAAACACAGGCACACTGGAGGATAGGGTCAGGATTCAGGATGACCTTGACAGGTTGGACTCATTGGGCAACATGGAATCAGATGAGGTTTAACAGGAATAAGTGCAAAGTCCTTCATCTGGATAGGAAGAACCTTCACTACAGTACACAATGGGTGGTGGCCTGCTAGCTGGCATAGCATCTGAGTGAGACCTGAGGGTTATGATTGATCAGAAAATTAATATGAGCCAGTAGTGCGATGAGGTCATCAGGAAAGCAAATAGAACTCTGGCATGCATCAGCTGATGTATGTCTAATAGAGCCAGGGAAGTGTTCCTCCCTCTCTATTAGGCACTGATAAGGCCTCAGTTGAAGTACTGTGTCCAGTTCTGGGCACCGCACTTCAAGAAGGACATGGATAAGCATGAGAGAGTACAAAGAAAAGCCACTCACTTGGGTCAAGGGCATGGAGGATAGGCCCTATGAGGAGAATTGGGCCTGTTCAGCCTCAGTAAGAGAAGACTGAGAGGTGACTTGATACCCACCTACCAGTAAATCAGGGGTAAACACCGAGATTTAGATGAGCAGCTCTTTGGGAAGTCACCTCAGGGGAGGATGAGGACCAACAGACATAAGCTTATAGAAGGTAAATTCAGGCTAGATATAAGGAAGAACTTCTTCTCTGTAAGGGTTTCCAGAATCTGGAACACACTCCCAGCTGAGGTGGTACAGTCACCATCCTTGGAGGTGTTCAAAAGGAGGCTGGACAGTGACCTTGTTGAGCTCGTCTGAACCCAATAACTTCCTAACCCATGGCAGGGGACCAAACTTGATGATCTTACAGGTCCCTTCCGGTTTTACAATCCTATGATTCTGTGATTCTATGATTTTACTCTGACTAAAATTTGTGAAATTATAATTTCTTAATTCTTGCAAATGTTGCCATAGAGGTCATACGATGTGGTCATAAGTGGCAGTATTTTTCTGTATATAGGTTATTTCTTAATATGAATCTATGGAATACTTTGGATGGATAATTTTTATCTAATCAATGTGATGGTTTCTTCAATCAATTTTTAAATATTGGTTTTCAAGTTCATGTAGACCACCAATAGCCGGAACTAGGAACTTGGCATTGCAATGAATCAATTATAGATGCCTGTCTTCAAAAGCAAACCTTAGAGTGAAGTGTTTAGACTTTTATATAATGAATGGAGGGACTTAAGCATCTCAGAAGGGTGATCCAAAACACCCATGTACTGAGTGGGGAGTTTCCTAGATGTGGCCAATAAGAAATGCTCAGCACAGTGGTATGTCTGAACACCCCTCTACAGAATTAGGCACATATGTTCACTTGGGCTCTAGAACTCACTAATTAGTTTGCTTAAAATGAGCTGTGTAGGTCAGGTCCTTAGAACACATGTACATGTTCACAGTGCAGACCCAGGGCAGAGAAAGCCCATCTGCTTGCCCTAGTCCCAAGGCTGCATTTTTCCTTTCCTCTTGTCCAACCTGGATAGGGGTATCTTTAACCCTCTGACTCCCTCACCCCCAAGACAAACAACCTCCCCCACAGACCCACCATTCCCCTTAATGGACCTGCCAGCGCCCCTGATGCCACCAACCCTGCTCGCTGGACAATTCGCCTCATTGGACACACCAACCCCCCACAGACCCACCATCCCCCTGATCCTGTGACCCTCACCTTAGATCCACTAGCTTCTCTGATCTTGCCAAAACCCCAGACTCCACCAACCCTCCTGACACCTGCAAACATCTGTTGCTCCCAGGGATCTTGTCACCTCCATGGGCTCTACTACCCGCCATGGACCCTCTGACTCCTTCAATCCTATCCACCTGTCCTTCCACCACCTCCCAGCACCTGCAAATATCTGTACAGTCAACATATGCTCTACAATCATGCTGCCTAAAGTAAGGCATGTGACTGTAAATCACATCCTGGGAATCTCTGTACATGGCCTCTATCTTTCATGTAAAAGTTAGCTCACTAGATAAGCAACTTCTTTCAAAAGTAATTAAGGAAGGAGAAAAATTAAAAAGGAGCCACCTCTGTAGCCTAGTGGTTAAAATCTTAAATCAGCTGGAAGGACTTGTGGATTCTGGTCCCTGCTTCCATGGCTATTTATTATTTTTAAGCTTTGACTATCCTAATATGGCTCTTCTATCTGGCACATCTTATTATCTTCCTCAAGGTGCCTTTGGGGATAATGGATCTCCATTTAAAGGAGCTTTCCTCACCCAAAGACATATATCCAGTCAAAGTGTAAATCTCTCTTGGCCAAATGCAGGCCCCTCTGAAAACAAACTGGATCATACTCCCAGTTTCTAAGTCCTTTTCTGATCTGGCCTGCAGTGTTGTTTGTTCTCTATGATGATGTGGAGCTTAGTTTTTAAACCAAAAGAAATTAATAGTCAGTAGTAAATACTGCACTTAATAAAACCAGGTTTTTTCTTGCACAATGATATGCACGAGACATGTTAAAGTTTTCAGGGAGTCAATTATAACTGATTCAGCACTGTAGTTAGGAAACTAGTTACAATCTTAAACTGTCTCAGTACTAGCTCTGATAGGAATTAAATTCTGTTTGGAAAACCAGTGATCAGATCATATCTCCTAGTACAACATGCATGAAAGTGGGAAACAAGAACAAAGACTGAAACTATTAGCTTGTGCCAGATTTTCATATGAATACTCATTTAATCTTAGAAGAATCTTGGATTTTTAAGCATTTTCATGTTGGCTAGATGAATATTAAATAAGAAACAAAATATTCTGTAAATAGTGATTAAGTAAATTCTGCCTGCCTGTTCACACTGGCTAAGTAGAAACAATTAAAAAGTCTGAAGTGGGATCAATCAAACCTTCATGGGTTTCTTTAAGCTGTGAAAAAATAGATACCAAAGGAACAGAACACATGTTCTGCCATTGGTGGGTGAGAGGTGGAGGGGTCACAGGGATACTGTACTGGCCCAGGGAAGCAGGATGAGGGTGCTACCACACATCTCCCGGCATGACAGACACTGCCAAGGGCAGCTGAGTCCAGCCAATTGGCAGGCTATGCTTTATTGGCTGTTGGGCACATGTACCTACCCCCTTCTATCAGATAATCTCTCCTGAGCACACCCCCTCCCCCCCAACTTCCCTCCCAACAGTTGCCCACAGCAGTGGGAGAAAGAATGGGGGGAAGCATTTCTGGCTGGGTTGAGGGAGGGTCAAGGCAAGAGCAGGGACCTTCACTTTCCCCCACATCTCCCCCTTCCTCCCAGTGGCCTCTAACAGCTGGCAGGGGGCAGAGCTGGAGAATGTATTTGTTCTAGGTCATCCAGTGGGGGAGCAGAGAAAGCCCCCACAGTGCACCACCCCAGTGATTCTGGCTGGATCAGGGGGAAGGGAACGGGGCTTGGCAGAAGCAGAGGCCTCGGCTTTCCCCCCATCCATCATTCCCCATAGCCCCTAACAGTTGATAGGGGGCAGGGTTCGAAAATGTAGTCACATGGGAGCAGTCAGGGAGGAGGGGAGATAACCCCTGCAGTGCACTCCCCCATAGGTTCTGGCTGGGTGGGAGGGTAGGGGCCTCCACTCCCCCCCATCTCTGCTGCACAGCCTGGCTGACAGTCACAGGCAGGACACAGGGTCAAGGAGTAGAGACTTTGCTGCCTTGGTTCTGTGACAGCACAGGGGCAGAAGGTGCTGAGTGCAGGCTGAGGCTAGTCCACCCACCCTGGGGTTATTGGGGGAGGTGCAAAGCATCCTGGGATGCTGGGGAACTGTAAGTAATTTGAGTCACAAGTGGATCTGGCACAGAATTTCAATAGATGTTTCTAACATAACCTGATTAAATCTGATATCCAGGTCTATTTTAAAACAGGTTCTGCCATTTTGAAACCAATCTATATGCACCCAAATTTTGTTTTGTAACAGGTTTACATCAGTTTCCAATAATTTCTACTGGTTTCTGTGTAATTTCTGTCCCTAGCCATGGTGTAAATTTTCCTTTTTTTAAAAATTACTTGACTAGCTCAAATTGTAACCTCTGGAAATGTTTATCAGCTGAGAAGAAACCCAGAAAAGAGGTGACATTTCAATGCTGTAGAATCAAAACACTCTCAGACTGATGAGGTCTTTAGAAAACATGGCATTAGAGCTATCCTCCACATTCTCATATCATTTTTATTTGTGTGTAATATCGTTTAATTAAATAAATTTCCATTTGATGCTGTAAAACAGTGGTACTCATAGTTTTGGCCTCATGGGCCAGATAAATGTCACATGGTGGAGCTCTGGGGGAGTAAACAAAATGGCACAGAGCCAGTGTGAGGCCAGATAGGGCCCCATGTCATCCTCATGTGCTAGAATTGGCCAGTCTGTGGTGGTGCAGGTCACTGGGGTCTGATCCCAGTGCATGGGGGCTGGGAGGAGGTAGCATGGGACCCTAGAGTGTTATCCTGGCTAATCAGAGGTGTCACAGAGCGGGAACTGGGTTCTGGGAACCCAACATCAATCCCAACTGGATAGGATCAGGCCCCAAGCTGCCTTCTATCCAATCTAGTATGCAGGACCATGGCCTGTAAAGTTCTCCACAGGTTCTGCAAGGAGCCTCTCAGGCCAGAAGACATGGCACTAGGGGCAGATCTGGCCTGTGGACCAGGGATCACCCCTATTGTAGGATATCTCAGCTATGTATTTACATTTGCATTTGCCTGCCATTCCAATAACACTTTAGCTAAAAACAGTAGAAACATAACTAGACAAGTAAAAGATCTATTTTATTGCCCAGTCCATTTTGTTGGTATAGGAAATGGTGGGATGTATAATGATTATTTAAATACCTGAAAGGATTTATGATATGTGATGTTCTGATTTTAGAAACACCCCCCAATTGAAGAACAGACAAACCTTAAATGAACTACATGTCTACATGCTGACATTTATAAACATTGCTGAATTATACCAACAAATCAGGTGATGGACATCTATCACTTCAAGCTGTAGCAAGGGAAATTTAGCCTGGAGATTAGGAGGGACTTTCTAACGAGAGTGGTCAGTTGTTGGAACAGGCTACTTAGAGAAGTTGTGGAATCTCCATGTTTGGAAACTTTCCAAGATAGGTTAGAGAGACATTTAGCTGGGATGGTTTAGATAGAAATTGTCCTACCTGAGAAGAGAGCTGGACTAGATGACCTTCTCAGATCCCTTCCAGCCCTACTTTCCTAGAATCCTAAAATGCCAAAATTGATGGCAATAGTTAACTGTGCCTGCAATTCTTTATTCACTTTTTGTAGTGAATGCAATTTTATGTCTGTTGTATTGAAATCCTCTTTACAAATGTGACCCTATCTGGGTAGATTAAAGTTAAATGTCCAAATCTCTTATGATCAGTAACTTATGTGAAAATTGTAATGTATGTTTTAAAATTAGACTTGGGTAACTTTTCTAGTGCCTAGTTTGAATTTCTTTTCTCAGCTCTAAATATTTTACATTCATATCTAGTCTTCTTTGGATTCATCTACATGTTCATTAATGTACTGCAGTTACTGCACATTAAATTTAGTACTTGGTTAACCAAGCACTAAATCAATGCACAGTAACTCATGCCTAATACAGCTGTGCAGCAGTGTACTAGCATGTTTTTTGTCTGGCACATTACTGCACAGTGTTATTAGGCTACTACAAAGTTAGCATCTCATGTAGACCTGCCCACTAAGAATACTGTCATTAAAACCTAAATCCTTTCCCCCCCACTTTTTTTTTTCACACAAAAGAAAGCTTTAAGAAGAGATTTAAGAAAGGCTAATTATGTAACTTCCCAAGTTTGATGAGGGAGCAAAATGGAGCTTGTTTGAAAATGTAACAAATGGATGACAGATGTTGGCATTGCAGAGCAATCAGATGTAGGAGCTGACATTTTGGTACCAAACAACATATGATAAGGTAGAGAGAGGATAGACCATGAAAGTTCTTGAAAATGAAGACTGGCAGTTTGATATGATAGAAAGGTAGAGTTGTGGGGGAGGGAAAGGGGAGTTTTGCTTTCATTGAAAAGAAATGAAATTAAATGAAATGACATATTCCTGTCTTTTCAAAATAATATTCTTTGATGTTATAGAAATGAAATGGAAATCAATCATTTAAACTCTTTTTCTTTGATTTTTCTTAATGAATGCATTCCTGACAACAACAACAAAAAAATCATGTGTCAGAACTTCTTCTTATGGCAGAAAATTATTCTGCTAAAAAATATTCAGTCAGATCTAATAATGTCACAAGAACTTGTTCAGTGTTTGTTTAGCAGTTCTCTTTGACCATAACATTACTATTTTTTACCTGTTTTTCAAAGATATACATTACACTCTTGACCATTTTTTGTATCCACAAAATGGCTGTATGCCATTATCTTTTATATATATATATATATATATATATATATATATATATCTCAGTATCTTGGAAAAATATAAGATACTCCAATGGGAAAATGGACTATGAGCCTTAAGAGTTATGGTGAGATCATTCCCAGTGTGTAAGAGTTCTAGTGCTATAATGGTTTCAGTTTACTAGCTTGTCTTATGACCTGTTATGATTGTATCAGTTGATTATATAGCTTCATACCTTTTCCCTCAAGAATTGTGCTGTTCATGACCCATTAGAACAATATGGATGTGTGGATTCTTATTAATCCTGATCCTTTTAAGTCCAGACATATTAAAACTGCCTAATGTATTATTCACCTAGGTAATTACCCTACACTTATCTCTACTCCTTGGATGAAAAGCAGTCATAAAAATAATAAACAGTTGGGACAAATTACCTCATAATATTTCTTTTGACTCAGATCATACCCAACTGTTTAGAGCCTCACCAGCAAGGATTTTGCTTTGAATTTAACTATTTTGTAGCCTGAAGTCTGTTAAAATATGCAGAAACTGATTTCATCAGGAAAAATACCAGGGTTTGATGGTGTGTCACAGTTTTCATCTGTATGTTGTACCCCATCCAAACCAGTCTCTCTTGTTTCATAGAAATTAAAATGTATGAACTGTTTATAGGCTTTAGCAAAAATGTGGGGTCATGATTGCTCTGAATTTGACAGAAGCTCAGCATCTTGTATAGTATTTGTACATATCTCAAAAGCTTCCTGATCAAGTTTAGATACCTTATATACTGTAATAACCTTATCCCAGAAAATATGCTTTAATTTACCTTGCTGAAGAACTCTCAGAAACAATGTTTTTCCAAGAAGTACAACATATTTAGAAAGAGGTCCAATATCAGTCTGTAGCTAAAAGACTATGTCTTTGCAATTCCAGGGATATGTGATCAAGAATTTTAATGGATAAATGCCTTTGCAGTCCCTTATTGTAAATGTATAGCCACTATATTTTTTCATGAGTAAATGTCATTTATATGCATTCATGTCAATGAGCAAAATCTCTCTCTGTTCCTCTTAATTTGTCTGGGTGTTTATATGTCAGTGCAGATAACTGTCTCAATAGTCATTGACTTATATTTCTACTTGCAGAGGGTGAAGGGGAAAATGAGAAAAATTGTATGTAGTAAAATTGGGAAAGTTATTTTAGAGAATAATTCTCAAATGTTTTATTTTCTGTGTACTATATTAACACGTTATGTTTGTTTGTTTGAATAGATATTTCAGAATCAGCTTGGTATGGTAGAAATAAAGGATACTTAACACTTGATGATGCTCATATCTTGATATTTTAAGATAACTCTTTATTTATTATTTCCTTGCAAGATTTTGGCTGACAGGCTTACTCCACAGATACTGAGTGTTCTTTGATTGGATTAGTTTTATTTTCTTTATCCTTCACAACAAATTGTTAGATTCATGGATAAATGGTTAGATCACAAAGGCCTATATTTTTTTTTCTCTCTGTTTCTTTCATGTGTGCCTCCAGGCATGTGTTCTGTGTGCTTGATCCAACCCAAGGAGCTGTCTAACTACCATACACCCACTTCCTCATTTCTATCTGTGGAAGACATATGGACAGCCACATAAGCTTCCATCTGGTCATGATTCAGAGTCAGATGATTTAATTATTTATAAATGGTTCATAAGTATATCACTACATCTCAAGAAATTAATTTAGGGCCAAATATCTTGTAAAGTGGGTATGAATCAGACTTAAAAATGAGCTGTTATTTTAAATGTATAGATTAACAGAAATAATAGGATTTAGAATTTCCTATTCAGATGCCCAGGATTTCCAGGCAATCACATATTTTAGTTGTGTGACCTATAGTTTTGTATGAATTAGTCAATTCCTGAAACAATCACCTTCAAAATACATTTAAAAAAACCCCCCAAAACAAAACATGTATTTAGTGATATCAAGGTTGAATCAGTTAAAATTGGCTGGCTACCGTTCATAACATTATGTCTAAAAACTTGCAATTTAGAAAATAATTTTTAAAAGGACTTAGAATGAACAAATGGAAATTGAATTTGGAAAAACTAACCTGGAAGCACTATCACTTTACTGGATTAGATTTTATAGTCCAGTGGCTTTTGGTTTCTAAAATATTGAACATGATATTGCTCTTGTAAAGACTTAATTTTTTTGTTTGTTTGTTTGTTTTAGACACCCCACTTTAAAAAGTAAATGTAGTATTGTGGTATTCTGCTACCTAAAGGAATGCTGCAAACTACATAGTTTCATTTTGGTTTGGGGACTTCAAATATGCTCATTTGTCAGTCTCATTGAACTTTTATGGGCGCATTTCAAATTGTCCTATGGCAACGTTGTTGCTGCACTGTTCTGTAGTACTTCCTTTTGAAAGTACTAAAGCACGGTGCAGTAAGTGCCTATATTGCGTTGTATAGTTATTTTTTAGCAGCTACTTAGCTGTAGCGGCATACTGTAATGGGGGAGTGCACTGCTACGTTGAAGTAGCTGCTGGTTATGTGTAGACACCCGTGGATACTACCTCACTGTAGCGCATTCTACAGCAACATAACATCATGTGTACACGCGCCTTATAGGTTGTAAATATGCTCTGCTCCACTGCCTTTTAGCTGTATCCATAGCTTTTGAAAAACTGCCTGCTAATTAAGTCCTGTTTCCCACCCCCTACCCCAATAATGTTAACACTTCACTGTTCTTTAAAACTATTATTGATTCATTAAAAGTTATCCCTTGGGCTGTCCAATTCACTCTTGCTAAGGATCTCTTTCTCCTAATGATTTGCCACACTCTGCCCTACTTCCAACGTGCCAGTTTTAGCCAAAGTCAAGGAAAAAGCGGTCTTTCTTCAATTTTAATATCATGTGTTTGACAGTGATTTATATGAGAACTTACTGTCTAAACTTTGACCATATCATATTATTGAGACTGCATTACTTTCTGCCAGTTCCAGGTTAGTGTTTGACATATTATATCTTTTAACTTCATCTGTCTATCTGAGGTAGTTTTATGACTCCCATGGCCATAGCATCTGAGCAGCTCATATTCTTTAATGTGTTTGTCCTCACAAAACCTCTGTGCAGTAAAAAAATATGATTATCCCATTTTTTTCAGACAGGGAACTAGGGCATAAATAGTGTAAGTGACTTTTCCAAAGTCACATATAAAAAGGGTGGATAACTAAGGAACTGAGCCAGGTCTCTCAAGTTCTAAGGTAGACTTGCGACTACTAGAACCCTTCACTGGATTGAGTGCTTATACTCAAATTGAGCTACATTTAAATATGTTACAAACTAGTCATTACTAGTACAAATGACTCAGTGATTACTTGTGAGAAACTGGAAATTTATCCATGGACAACCATGTGCAGAATGAGCCTAAATCCACGT
>NW_005842686.1:532733-551906 GCF_000455745.1 Alligator sinensis | reverse complement strand
GAAACTAAACCACTAACAGCACCTTGGCTACAAAAGTAAGCAGTTGTGTGAGTAGCTGGAGACTGTCCTGGGAGTATCTGTACTGGCACTCCCCAAGCACCGTCCAGCAACTCACCCACTTAATTTTGTAACCACAGTACCTTTAATGGTTTAGCATTCTCTATGAACTTATCTGAAAAAAATTATACAGACATATGCACGGGGTGTGCAAATCAGTACCGTTGTGTTTCGACTTCCACTTCAACGTTTCAATGGGACGGTGTTTCATTTCAAGTTTCATTTTGAAACCATTGTTCCATTTCATTTTGCTGAAACTGTTTCCCTGTCTTAACGCTGTTTTGACATTTTGCCGGTAAGCTATAATGGGAAGCATGAAACTGCCTATAACGTTGTCATATTTTTCCCGATTGTAACAAAATGTGCAGGAGTGGTAGCCCTGTCTGAGAGCATGAAGCCTGCCAAGCTTCAAGGAGATAGGTTTAGGGGTTTCAGGGAAAATACACTTCAGGCTGCTGACAAACAAAACTCATGTCACGTGTGTGTTAAAGTACAGCAGAGTGAAAACTTTAAGCATGGTAGCCCCTGCTGCGGCCATGAAACCTGCAAAATTTGAAGGAGATAGGTGAAGGGTGTTCTGGGAAACTGCACCTCAGGCTGCTGACAAGTAAAACTTGTGACATGGGTTACACTGTGTGTGTGTTAAGGAGCGCCCTCACTGGTGCTGGGGCCTCCACATGATACGGTAGTGTGCCCAATGTGGTCTCCTCCTCTCCTACAGACTCAGTCTGGTCCACCACTTTTAAATGACAACAGGTAATAAAATAACTTAGTGAGCAGCACAGTAGCACCAGCAGCATCTCAGACAGCCAAACTGTCACAGAGCCTTTCTTTCCTTTCTTGCAGGACCTTCTTCTCCAGCATGTGTGTCAAGGCATACCCTCACTGTGTGACTTGCATGTGTGTGTGTTGAGGTCCACTCTCACTGGCACTGGGGCCTCTATACGACATGGTAGTGTTCCCCAATGAGGTCTCTTCCTCCCCTACAGCCTCATCCAGTCCACCACTTTAAATGACAACAAGTAATAACTTAATAAGCAGCACAGTAGCACCAGCAGCATCTCAGGCAGTCAAACTGTCACAGATTAGAGCCTTTCTTTCCTTTCCTGCAGAAGCTTCTTCTTCAGAAGCTGTCCAAGAACTCTCCCTGCCAGCCCCAGTCCTGGGGCTTAGATGTGCCCAGGGACCTGCATCCTTCTGGTCAGGTACTAGGGGCATTGATCTAAGGACATGGCACTGGGAGACAAGGTCCTTTGGGTCAATCTAATCTGGTATCTTTTGGAAAACCAACTGTATAGTTACAGAAATATATATTAGCAAGTTTTCAGGTTGAAAAACCTTCAGGCTGAGGTGTGTGTGATGTTCCTGAATGGAAGGAATTATAAAGAAGCCAGAGGCTGGCAAGCCTCACAGGCAAGAATGCCAGTCGATGAAAATGGAAATGGAGGTGTCAGGGGGTGAGGGACAGGCTGGAGTGGGGGTGGGGGGAGAAGGGGGATGTAGCAGCTCAGGTCTGAAGGTAAGCTTCTGAATGACAGCCAGCATGGCTTTGTCATCAGTAGGTCTTGTCTTACCAATTTCATCATCTTCTATGACCAGATGTTATATACCTAGATGTTACCAGATGTTATATACCAGATGTTATATACCTAGATGTTATATACCTTCCATACCTAGGCATTATATACCTTCCATACCTAGGCATTATATACCTAGACTTCGAAAAGGCCTTTGATCTAGTACCCCATGATATCCTTGTGGGAAAACTGGAAGATTGTTGGCTCAGCTGCTCGGAAGTTCAGTGGATGAGAAACTGGCTACAGGGTGGGACCCAGACCGTTCTCATGAATGGATCTGTGCCATCCTGGTGCAAAGTGGCCAGTGGTATCCCTCAGGGGTCCGTGAGTGGACCAGTGCTTTTCAACATCTTTATCAATGATTTAGACAGGGGAGTGAAAAGCTCACTGCCCAAGTTCATGGGTGACACCAAGTTATGAGGCAGTGTGGCCACACCAGAAGATAGGTTGCAGATACATGCAGACCTGGACAGGCTCAAGAATTGGGCAGACCAGAACCAGATGAAGTTTAACACTTCCAAGTGTAAGGTGCTTCAACTGGGAGCAAATAACCCTCAACATACATACAGACTCAGAGGTAACAAACTGACTTGCACCGTGGCCAAAAGGGACCTAGGGGTAATGATTGACCATCACATGAACATGAGCCATCAGTGCAATGCGGTGGCCAGCAGGGAAAATAACATGCTGGCATGCATCAACCGATGCATCTCATGTAAAACTAAGGAAGCGATACTCCCGCTGTACTCAGCACTGGTGAAACTACAGTTGGAGTACTGAGTCCAGTTCTGGGCACCATACATCAGTAAGGATGTGGAAAAACTTGAGAGGGTCCAGAAAAGAGCCACACATGTGATCAGGGACTTGCAAGGTAAGCCATATGAGAAAAGGCTGAGGGACCTGGGCCTCTTTAGCCTACAGAATAGAAGGTTGTGAGGGGACTTGATAACAGCTTACCGCTATCAGAGGAGTGGATCAGGAGCTCGGTGAACAACTGTTCACTAGGGCACCCCTGGGGAAGACCAGGACCAATGGATTAATCCTGGAAAGTTGCTTCAGGCTTAATACCAGAAAAAAAAACAAAACTTTTTCACAGTCAGGGTGTCCAGACTATGGAATAACCTCACCCCAGAGGTGGTGCAATCACCTACCCTGGAGGTTTTCAAGAAGAGACTGAACAATCACCTTGCTGGGGTTACTTGATCCAAGTTGTCTTTCTGCCTAGAGTGGGGGGAGGGGGGGGGCTGGACCCAATGATCTGCAAGGTCCCTTCCGGCCCCTAATAATCTATGAATCTATGAAAAAGTGGAGACATACCTGGGTAGTCAGATGTCCAGCAGGTTGTAGTGTATAATATATCCGATGTCTATATTGAGTCCATGAGTTTTTGTGACTAGGAGGTGATGAAGTGAAGTTCATAGGCCAGGCTGGTGACAATGGCTTGCCCCAGCCAGAAATAATGATCACCTGGAAGCTCTCCATTTGGCTCTGAAGTTTCCTCACTATGGGGATCACTTGGGTAAGGAGGGCATCACCAGCGCTGAGGGTCTTGGTGGCCTCAAGGAAGGGCTGGAGGACCACCAAGATCTGGAATATGGTATCCCACTCAGCTCTGTTAAGGGAGCCTCTGATCCCAATATCCCCAAGCAAGGCCATCTCATGGCCTCTTGACAAACAGGTATGTGGCGTTCCACTGAGTCTCCACATCCTGTAAACTCAGCTTGTTTGTCCAACAGCATCTTGCCCCTGGTTGATGCTCTGGTGGAAGTAGCTTGTCACCTTCCTGAATTTTGAAATGAGCTTGCTGGTGGTGCTGGCACCATCACTGGCAGACCTGTCCCCCTCCAAGGCATCCCTGACTATGAGGTAGAACTTGTGTGCCACACAGTGGATACCAACAAAGTTGGCATCATGGACTGCCTTGACCATATAGGCCCCATTGTCGGTGACCATGAACCCACAGGTGAGCTTGCCCTGCCCAATGAGCCACCCCTGCCCCAAGCAGTTCATGGCCCCCATGATCTCTGTTGCCGTGTGGGACTCATCCATCACCTTCACTTGAAGTAGAGCCCACTGACAGCCTGACTGGTCACACCAGTGCCCTGTGAGGGAGAGGTGTGCATGATCTCCACCCCAGCTGTTCCAGATATCTGAGGTCAAGTGTAAGACCTGCCTTGTGCAACTCCTCCCTCAAGTACTCCCTGTATGCCTCATGCAGGGAGGGTACTACCATTCTCGTTAAGGTGGTGCATGTGGGCACTTGGTATGATGGGGCCACGAGCACCATGAGCCTCCTGAATCCTGGCCACTCAACTAAGGTGAAGGGCTGGCCATTCATAGCAAGCATCTCCTCAATGCTATGGGTGATCTTGCTTGCCCTTACAACATGCCCCCCCTTTCTGTCCACTATTGACCCACTGTTCTGGGGTGGCCTGTCTGTGCTTTGGGGGGACAGGGGCTTTGGAGAGAGAGGGAGCCTGCTTCCACTAGTGCCAGGCTGTGGTGCCAGGCTCTTTGGGCCTGCTTCCACTGGTGCCAGGCTGAGGAGGAGCAAGGGTTAGGGGGTGGTGCCTGCGGAGATGCATCAGCATCCCTCTGGTGCTCATGTGTTTTGTTCCTTTGTCCCAGCTGGTTTTGGCTCGGCAGTGCAGGCAGATAGCATAAGTGGGATGATCTTCCAGGTCAAAATGATCCTGGACCACACTACCCACTTGCTTCTGGGGTGCTGGTGCATGTGTGGATGCTGAAACTTCCCCCTCACCAGAAGGTAGGAGCACAGCAATAGGAGAAGCAGACTCAGCTGAGCAGCTTGCCTCCACAATCTCTATCTCAGTCTCCTCTGAAGTGCCTTCTGGGGAAGGAGACATGGATCTAGTGGAAACTTGAGGGGTGTGGAGCACAAACTCAGCTGATTCCCCCTCCTTCCCCAGAATTTCCCTTGCTAAGGCACTCAGATCCAGCTCTTCCTCTGGCACTGGAAGTCTCAGCATGGGAAGTGAAATGGGGGTGGAGGAGACTGTCATGCTAGTGCTGGTGCTGCTGCTTGTTGTCATAGTGGTAGTGGTGGGGGGTTATGGCTGGTGCTCTTGGTGGGGATCCAGACCTAGGCACAAGCAGTGGCACTGGCACTGGAACTGCTCCTGTCTCCTTGCTGCCTGTACTAGTGGAAGCCTCATGCCTGCTTGTTGTAGCAGTTTTTGCAGAGAGGAACTTATAGCTCTCCCTCTACCCCTTCTTCCACCCTCCCTGAAGGTTTTCCAGCTGCCTTTCCAGTACACTTCATGGTTTGTTTCATAGTGTCTTGGCTTTGCCTTAGTGTGCTGGAAAATGTTCCTATTCTTCTGTAATGTTATCTTTCTGATTTATGCAATATATGTAGATATTAATATAATTGTATGTATGTGTATTTATTTAATGCATGCATGTTTGTATATATGTATTTATGTAATAAATTAAATAAAAAATATAAATGTATATATGTTTTCTATTTAAATTCTATATTATAATATGAAATATAATTATGCTGTACTTCCCTGCACAGTGAATGGAATGTACACTGTGAAAGAAAGCACAATTTGAAAAGAATCAAAATACACTAAACAAAAATAGGGTTTGTGGGAAGGAATAAATTGAAAGGAATCAATCAATGAATATAATAATAAAATAAAAGGGTATAAGCAAAAGGTATTGTTGAATCCCACTTGCTAGGCTAGCAAGTAGGAAATGAATGGTAGCCTTTGTTGTTTAACACTGCTGAACTTTTGGGAAGACAGTTCAGTAACTGACCGCAAGGCACAAAGCAGCCTAGTTCAAACATTGCTGCTTTTTATGCTGTTTTTCATAGTTTCATAGTTGGTAGGGTCAGAAGGGACCTGAGCAGATCACCAAGTCCGACCCCCTGCCATGGCAAGAAAGAGTACTGGGGTCAAACGACCCCAGCGAAATATCCATCCAGCCTCCTCTTAAAGACCCCCAGGGTAGGAGCCAGCCCCACTTCATTTGGAAGTTGGTTCCAGATCCTAGCCGCCCTGACAGTGAAGTAGCGCCACCTGATGTCTAGCCTAAATCTACCCTCTGCCAGCTTGTGACCATTACTTCTTGTCACTCCTGGTAGTGCTCGGGGGAATAGAGCACTATTCCCCCGAGCACTACCAGGAGCGAAGGAAACAATGCCTGTTTTCCTTCCCTCCCCCAGAACACTGGGATTGGAAGGGACCTCAGGGAAAGATCACAGTCACTGGCCAGCTACACAGTAAATATCAGATTAGTCCTCCCCCCCTTCCCTCTCCCTCTCCTTACTTTCTGTTTCCCCGTAGGCAAGCCCAGCTTCAGCTTTGAAACTCAAAATATTTTGAAACTTTTGAAATGTTTTGAATGCCCTCGTTTTGTTTTGAGGCTGTTTAGAAGCCCTTCATTTAATTTTGATTCCGCTGTTTTGAGCTAAAACCCAGTCAAAACAGCATCAAAACAAAACAGCCATTGAAATTTCACACAGCCCTAATAGGCAGCCATTTTTTCACTGCTATTGTACCAGGAATCCTTTGAAGGGGTCTGGGGCATGTCTTGGAGGGAAACACTTGTTTTGCTGGATATAGATAATAGATCTATATCATGTTTACTATGTATACTAGGATCTCTTTCCATTGCTATTAAGCTACTTCGCATTGCTAAAGTGATGTAAACAGTAGAGCTGTGCGAAACAGCATTGTTTTGCTTTGACGTCCATTTTGCCATTTCAAAGGGATAGTGTTTCATTTTGATGTTTCATTTCATATAGAAGCAGTGTTCCATTTCATTTTGCCAAAACTGTTTTGACACTTTTTGACATTTCATCCATAGGCTATAATGGGGAATCATGAAAATGCCTATACCTTTGTCATTTCTTGTCAGATTTAAATGAAAACAGAATGGTGGATAGCCCCTGCTGAGGCCACAAAGTCTGTCACATTTCAAGGAGATAGATGGACGGGTTTCTGGGAAATTGCACCTCAAACTGTTCAGAGCAAAACGTGTCACTTTTAAGTGTGAAGACATGGAAAAAGCTCAGTTCAAACCATGCTTTTTATGCTGTTTTCAATCCCTCCCCCAGACCATTGGGATTGGAAGATACCTCAGGGAAGGATCACAGTCACTGGCCAGCTACACAGTCAATATGAGAATAGTCCTCCCCTCCTCTTCCCCCTCCCTCTCCTTAGTTTCTCTTTAGCGGCAAGCAAGCCCAGCTTTGAAACTTGAAATGTTTCAATACTTTTGAAACATTTCAGCTGCCCTCATTTTGTTTCGAGGTTGTTTCAAAGCCTTTCGTTTAATTTCGATTTCACTGTTTTGAGTCCGAAACGAGTCAAAAGAATGTTGAAATGAAACATCCGGCAAAAATTTGCACAGCCCTAGTAAACAGTCCTAAATGTAACTGATAATCAAGTCTTTAGAGTCTAAGCAAAAATTCTGAATGTTCTTATTGTCATTCATTCCTCAATTATACAAAATATTTTGGCTTTCTAACAGCCAACTCTGTCTTCATAAAAGACAACTCTCAAGAGTGAAAGGCCAAATAGATAACTTCCAGTAATCAGGGCCTTGAATTTTGATAACCATGTTTATAATCTATAATTATTTCCATAATTAAGCTGCTGAAAGCTATGCTGTCTTTCAAAGCCTTTCAGTATTCAACAGATTTCCTTTTCTTTCCTGCAACCCAAATGCACTCTTCATTTCTGCTTGAATGGGTCTTTCACCCATTATCCCTGAACAAAGCAAAACCTCTGGCCTTGTGTAAAATGTGGTACCTTTGGGATCTTCCTTGTATTATATGTTAATTAGTGAGTTACAATTTCAACCCAGAAAGTCTTTCATATGAAAGTAGAATCATGGGTTATATAATAATGGTGATAATCACTTTAAAAAAACATTCACATAACTACACAAACTAGATTTTTCAATTGCTTAAAATTGTCATGCTGAGCAAAAATATATAAGATGTTGATGGCACACAATAACTGGAGTAATTATGATTGGAAAAATCAACACCTATGCCAAGCTCTATTTAGCAGCTTATGAACTACAGAACTTTGATTTCACATAATGTTCTAATTTCACAGTAGAAGATGGATTAGTAAATTCTAAAAGATAAAATGGCAGTCTCTAAGGGAGAGAACTACAAAAATATTACTATTACTCTGCCCTCTAGTGTAAGCAAGTCAAGAAATAGATCAAAAGTAGGCATAGTTAAAAAATGGGGTGTTTTGATTTGGTAGATGAAGAAAAAATGAGGGGGAAATTGGCTACTAGAACCAAAATATCTGTAGTAAGTGAAAGAGGCTTAAAATGAAATATACTGTTAACTATTGTTTTACCTTGTTCTTTAAACGTGTCACTTTTAAAAGAAAAAAATGCTGTTTCACAAAAAATTAAAATATTTTAACAAAATGTAGACATTTTCAAATTGAAACACTTTGTTTAATAATTTTTTTTAAAGATTTTTTCAAAATAATCAAATTCACATTTAAATTTGCCCCCCTCCAAAGACATTTTCCAAAATATTTACCTCAGCTCTAATTAAATATGTCCACCTCCAAACCTTTACTTTTCCAGTTGTATTGATGTGATAAAGCCTTTTCTGAGATACCAATAAAAATAGCATCCATTGAAAAGAGCTCTCCTTGTAACAGTTAACAAACACAGCCAATGAGGGACCGAATGAAATACAGTTTGAATTCCACAAGGTGTCAGGCCAGTGGAGTCTATCCACAACACCTAGAGGTGGGATGAGAAGGTGATGGCATCCATGTCTGAATTAAGCTCACCTTTGAGATTCAGGTTTGATGACTAATCACTGTTAAACATAGGATCCACATTGGATTTACAGTACTAATTTTTGAAGGATATTGGACAAAATTAGTGGAAATCTGAGTGAGAATAAACTTTCACTGCACCTGGTCTACGATCACACAGCTCACTTTAAACCACATGATCATAGACTGGGAGTCATGAGTACAGTGTTCACTTTCATAGATTTCATAGATTTCATAGACATTAGGGCTGGAAGAGACCTCGGAAGATCATCAAGTCCAGACCCCTGCCCAGAGGGCAGGAAGTCAGCTGGGGTCATAGGATCCCAGCAAAATAAGCATCCAATTTTCTCTTGAAGGTGTTCAATGTAGGTGCTTGAACCACCTCCGGTGGCAGGCTGTTCCAGACCTTGGGGGCTCAGACAGTAAAGAAATTCTTCCTTATGTCCATCCTGAAATGGTCTTGCAGTAGTTTATAACCATTCAACCTCGTCATCCCTTGGGGTGCTCTGGTGAACAAACGTTCCCCCAGATACTGGTGGTCACCCCGATAAACTTATAGGTGGCCATCAGATCACCCTTGAGCCTGCGCTTTTTCAGGCTAAAGAGCCCCATAGCTCTCAGCCTGTCATCGTAAGGTCTGTTTTCTTGACCTCTGATCATGTGCATGGCTCTTCTCTGGACTCTCTCAAGCTTCTCCACATCTTTTTTGAATTGTGGGGCCCAAAACTGGACGCAGTACTCCAGCTGTGGCAGCACCAAGGCCGAGTACAAGGGGAGAATGATGTCACTTATGTTGGTAACTGTGCAGAGAACTAGTATATGTTACTTAGTAATGGGGTGTTCTTTCAGGTAAATATAAAGTTTGCCCATGCTAGGTCATTTGCTGTTTTGTTCCCAGAAACATGCATGGTGTAATGGATGGATTATTGCACAGTGATATGTTCTGAATTAGTTTTATTCTTTAGGTTTCATCCTTCAACTAATAGTTTACTTGACAATGAAATTTTTAACCTTTACAAATATCTATAGATATACGGTTTCCCTCAATTTATGCAGGTTCAATTTATCCAAATTTGCTCTTATGCGATGACCCTTTTCATACCTGAAATTCATTATATGCAAGGTAAATTCACTGTTATGCAGTCGCCATAGGCATGCTCTCTCCTCCCCCAATCAGGTAGTGGGGAATCCTGGGAGTGCTGCCTAGGAGCCCTGGGAGTGCAGCCTGCAGCCCTGGCAGTCCTGGAAGCACAGCCTGCAGCCCTGGGGGCAGTGGACACCACCTGCTTGCAGCTGCTAGGATGTGCTGCACCAGGGAGTTCAGGGCATGGTGCAGCCTAGCGGCTGCAGGCAACCACCATCATCTGATCCCAGGGCTGCTGCAGCAGGCACTGCAGTGTGGGGGGAGAAGCAGAGCAGTGGAGAGAAATGGGGTGAGTGAAGCTGCCGGTCACCCCAATTGCTGCGAAGAGCCCGGTGCTGCCCCTGCTGCAGCCCCAGGAATGGCAGATGCCGCCTACTTGGAGCCACTGGGCTGTGCTGTGCCCCTCTCCCTGCCATTTCTCTAGTCCTGGTCTCACTCCCTTCCTCACTGACATGGGAATGCATCCCTATCTGTTTCATTTTAAACAGGGTTTGCTTTATGCAAATCCAATTTATGTGCCGTTTCTTGGGAATGCATCTACCATATAAATTGAGGGAAACCTGTATCTGATTTGATTTTTTTTAAAACCATTGTCATTCTATGGCTTAAATAAACTCTGCATAACTTTTTTTTTTTTTGCTTTTGCATATAATAAAGATTCATCTCATAAAATATAATTTTACATTAGAAAATCTACAGACAATCATGGGTACATAAACATGTTTGTGGTATCCAAGCTACGATCCCACAGCTTACTTTAAGCTGCATGATTGTAGATCAGGTGTGGCATGTACACACATTTGTTCATGGTGGCCACCACACCAGGAATTCAACCTATGTAAGATGGAGTGAGGGGAGGAGTTGGCAAGATTGGGGTGCCCTAAGAAGTCCGTGGGGAGGTTTGGTGGGTATGGGGAAGGGAATTGGCAGGACTGAGGAATTCTGGCAGATCTGCAGAGGGATTCATGGGTTTGGAGGAGTTAACTGTATGGGGATGGGGCACTGGAGGGGAAAAACACATCACTTTCAGGCTTGGAAAGACAAGGAATCTTATTGAAATTGTGGTTCTGATAAGATTTCAGCAGCATTTGAAGCATAACTAGGAAACAAGCCCCTTATAATTCATATCCAGGAACCAAAATTATAGGAAGAAGTTCAACCTTTAGATTTGAATCTGAACTTGAAACAAACAGAACAATTCAGCTACTGATATTTCTAATGGAACTCAAGTCCACAAAGTGGAAGCATATTAAAAAAATACCTGAACCCAGACTATGTGAGTGAATGTGATTTTCTAACCTCAGGACTGTTTAATATCCATCTTTAATAAGGAGATACATCCCTGTTTCCAGTTTCAAAAACTGAATTTGTCCTTAAGGGCTGTAACAAGAAACCTATACTATGAATCTCTCAGTTTAGGCTTAAGATGCCTGAATACCTTCAAAAGTCTGTCTATGGGTGGTTTTTTTTTTTGCATCCAAAGGCCTAACACTATTTTAATTACATATGAATCCCCCCTCATCTCAAGAGATTAGGCATCTGACTAAGGCTGCACTTCAGGCACTTTGGTTCACTTGCAGACCATAATTCCTAGTTCCTCTTCTGAGGGTGGGCACTGATTTAATCATGCTTCCAACCATCTCTGTAAGTGTCTAGTGATTAGAGCTCTTTCCTGGGGTATGGAGAAACTGAGTTATAACACTGCCACAATTTTAGGAAATTCAAATCCATATCTTCCACTTCCCATGAGAGTGCTGTATGTACCAAGCTGGTTAAGCCAGGAATGATATGGGTCTGATATGGGTCTGATCTCATAAGGTCTCCTTCAGACCCACTTTCCAGATTCTATGAGAACCAAGCCCCAGACTCCTTGACATGTGTCTATACAGCCCATGACTCAATTCAGCCCCATTCGTATTGCTGAAGTGACAAAAATAGCCTATGTCATAATTATATAGTACTCATTCCAGAGCAAAGAACAAAACTATAACTCCCCCGAAACAGATTCCAACCCTCCAACTGTGTACAATGTATTTAAAATCCTGATGATACAAATTGTCAATAATGTAGTGCTTTGTGTATATGTTGAATATATACTACTATTAATTTTCTTCATATTTTAGTCTTTCATTCATGTGTTTTGTTTATTGTTTTACAGTCATGTTAATCATATTTTAATCACAGTTACTACTTGCTCTATGAGCCAGATTTACTCCCCCATGGGAGAAGTATTTGAAGGCTGAGATGAGCTTTATTCTTTTGTTCCCATTTTCATGAATGATATCTATGATGCACATAGCTCAAGGAAACATTTAATCCAGACACAATATTACTCAATGAATAGATGAATGAAGCATGCCATTTCTGCATGTTGTAACTTATTTTTACGTACCTATAAGCAGTGTGGTACATATCTGAATAACACTGGAATTCCTTTGACATTGAAATATATTGCTTAAATAAAAAAGAGTACACTCATCAGCAAACAGGGAGACAAATAACTATGGCATGAGTTATAGGCTTCCTGTCATTTTTTTTGAGAATTGGGAAGTAATTTAGTTGTGACCTACAAAATTAATAGCTATATGTTTGAGGTCACTTGTAAATTCATTCAAATTCTGGAACCATAATATTAATCTCCACCCAAATATTTCCTCCTCTGACTTTAAGAAACCATGAGTGACAACTGTGTTAACCCTCATTAAAGCTGATCAGGAAATGCTACATTGCAAGCCTTTTTTAAGATTTCAGATATTTTCTGGTGCTATATTAAGATGATGATTTTATTTTTAAATGATTTCATTTAAAAAAACCCCCAAAAACAAACAAAAAAAAGAAAACCCCTGACATTAGTATTTGAACTACTTCCCGGGTTATGGGAACTTAAAGTCAAATCTCTGCAATAATGAATACGTAATTATTCATACAAAGTGGGATGACACCAATAGGAAACACCAACCTGAAGCAATTAATAACTATTGATTAGAAGATTTTTCTGGCATGTAGAAGATCAAGGTTCAAATTAGGATCTTGAACCTAGGTTCCCCTCAAGGCAAGCAATCAACAGATTATTCAATCAACAGATTACTCTGTATTCTCTAATTTCTGGTTGAAATTCCATCTTGGGCCTGAGAAACATTCTGTGAGTAATGTTTAATCTAAAGAAATATAATTAGATAACAAAGTAGCAGCTAGATGTCTAAAGGTAAAATAGGATTTGTGTCTGTGTCTTCAAAAAAGGTTTCCGATTCACTGAATCAACATTTTTCAATCACATATTGTTCCAGTATAAATTTCCTAACCAACTGAAGTCTTCACAGTAGATGCTTAAACCAATCCATTCTAAAAATATAGCTCAACAGAAATTGAACTTCATTCTCGTATGCTGTTATGGCCAATTTTGATCACAGCTGAACAACATACAGTAGAAATAAGGATGCAAAGGGACCTATACGCCTAAAAATATTCTGCACTGATTTTGTTGACACTCTTTACAGGGTCATACCCCTAAAATTAATTTTTAATTCCCCCCTTCCCCTAGAAGCCAGTAGCATTCATGTTGGGAGGTGGAGAGGGGAGAATGTCCTGGGTCAGCAGAGCCCTGATAATCAGCAAAGCCCTTTGTATCTTTGAATCAATACAGATTCATTAAAGGAAAATTGGAGAATGCGTAGCACTTCAGAAAGGACCTGCTATTATTGTCATTCTCGCTGTTGTCCAGTTTTATTTTCCCTAGGGCAAGCTTGTTCCCACAGGAAACAACATAAACAATAAAACACACACATGCAAAAACAACAAATAGTTTAATCAAAACATGTAGTCCTTCCTTAGAGCCTGAGATATCAACCCCAGATTTGTGTTGCCTCCTGAACACCGCAGCCTTCCTTTTCTTCTCAGATACCCTCCTTTAGAGCTTCTAACTTCCCATAGGGCCTGCCAATTATCCCCATCAGCTGTCCCTGTACTTCTAGCAGGCAGGCTCTTTACAGTTGACCTTTTAACCCCCTGCAATTGGGCTGTAGCCCTTCAGCCATGCACCTAATTATATTATACCTGTATCACATTTCCTAGCTATAATGAACATTAAAACTTATCCTTCACTGTGTAGTTTTAATGGACTGTATTAAAATAATAAATGATTGCAAAATTATACACATGCACATATGCACATACATATCTGTTAGAAAGTATACATTTCACCAGAGTAATTAAAGATGAAACAATACAGTGATGAATCAAGGTCACAAGTAAAAATAAAACCAAATAAATAAATGTGTTTAAAGGTTCAGATTGACAAAGCAAGTATTCAAATACATTTGTGAATTTGATACAAGAAAAAAATTGTTCTCTGCAAATCCTAAACTTTGAGATTGAAAGAGGAATCATTTTCCATTAATATGAAACCCCAAGCTGAATTCCAGATACCACAGCTGGAATCATCCTAGATGCTCAAGGATATGATGTGTCTACTCTTGTATTAAATCCTTGATCAAGGAATATTGTTCAGGACAGGCAGTGAACTTATCTTGGCTAGTCTTAAGGAGTTATGGACACTGGAATGATTTTTCTACAGTTCATCACTTCAGTGCTTCCTCTTTATATCTCAGTACTGTCACGGCAACATTTTTTCTGCTCTTGTTACTCCTTTTTTTCTTCACACACAATAGCACAGAGCTTACAAAGATTTAACATAGAGATGATCATTGAAGAGTAGCTACTAAATAACAGTTCTTGAATCCTGGAGACACTCATTAATGTAAATAGATATATTTCCAGGAGTTACGGTTTATTTTTAGTGAGCTTTTAAAGGCTTTGTTCCTTGTAGCCATGAACACATTCAGCACATTCACACAGTAATGAAGCAGGGAAACAACCCTCCCATAACAAAATATGAAAACAAAACTATCTTCTATATTATTTCTTGATAATTTTGGCTTGCGATTACTACTGGAACCAAATAATAAAAAAGCATGGTCAGGGGTCACAGTATTAGCAGGATTTATTATACAGCAGCACAATGGAGAGAGATTGCTCTAACTGATCACTAGTTTTTTGCCTCTTCTTTCTGTAGATGGCAAGTGTAGGATAGAGAGGTGCTTAGCTTGTTGGCATAAGAGAGAGAGAAAGAAATCAGATTTTTTAGTTTTGTTTTTCTTCATGATCTTGGTCTTTATAGAGGTCAGTTCTCCTTTACTCCATCATAGGGACCACTTTCAGGTAGATGGTCTGTATACTGTAAATACAACTAGCAAACTTGCAATAATCAATCTGTAAGCCTTAGGCCTATTTGGTGACCACAGCCGTGGACATAGCCCACTATGTAACTCGTGGCAGCAATGGAACTAAGGTCACCAACTAAATGCTTGGGACAATGAATTGGAAAACAGGGCATGCTCTGTAAACGTTAGGACTGTACGGAAGGACCACTCATGAATCCAATATCATTTGTTATAACAATTTGGCAAATGTTCTCCAAAAAAACACAGGACAACTTTTGGGGCTATGCCTTCTCTCTGGGATAATGAATTCCAGAGTCCACTCTTACAATATATAAAAATAACTTTAAAAAACAGCAGCATATTCAATCTCACTTATATACTCCTTCATTAATTCATCATAAATACCTCCTCACGTAAGACAGGAAAATTCAGGAAGCAGTTATGGGGTTTAATTCTACACACACAGGGAAAAAAAAAACAGAACAAAAAACCTTGAATTGTACCCCAACTTGTAGATACAAAGTTGTTTTTACAACTTTTCAAAACACATTTTATTTGCTGTATAGAACAAATATGTCATCCCAAACCCAGCTCAGTATGGCTCTATGATCCTCTCAGTATTCATGGGAGTGGAGAAAATCTTTCTTACTATGTAGGAAAAAAAGAAAATGAGTTACAGCATGGGAAGTAGAATAAAACAAACCTGATGTTTCTAAGTATGGGTTAGATTTCAAATATAAGACATCCTATAGCTCCTTATGAAGGTTTAACACTTTTGAATGACAGGTAACTTGTTAGTATCAGAGATTTCCTGGTGAAAGCATACATTATATTTAGACTTGTATTTATTTGAGAAATAGATGGTATATATTTAGATTTAGAAGCACTCTAAAAGGAGGTGGCTGTCCAAGTGGTTCTGTTGTTTTACAGTTTATGAAAAAAATAAAACCATGCAGAATGCTGAAGTAAAATGTAAACTAATCTATCATCAATAACTCAGGCCAACTAAACCCTCAAACAATTTCTCATCATTCCAATTACATCCCTATTAAAATATTAAAAATACCAGTAATAAAAAGGTTGCACTTTACAACATGCTTTGAAGATCATCATATTAGTTTATTTTGACAAAAGGAGGACTGAATTTCAAAGTACTGCACCTAAGGAAAGAATATCCTGTCAGCAGCTGCTTTCTCTTTATACCAATGGGACTTCAGCTGAACCTCTCTGCTGAGATCACTTGTATGGCACAGGGAGAGAAATAGTCTCTTAGGTATAAGGCTGTTTCAGCATTCCCATACACTCCAGTTATGAATATTTTCTGAAAATGTTCCTAAAAGTCTGTTACTGGAAGAAACAATGTTCTTTGTCTCTGCATTGCCCCAAGGCATTCATGATGGTAATGAAACTACTCATTCTTCTCCTAAAACAAAGTATGGTCTGTGGACTCCCAGTGAACCATGGAGTATGTGATGATGGTTCAAAGAGAGTGGGCTGGTCACTGGGTGCCAGCTTTCCTTCTTGTTTCCAGCTGCTTTATGTTTTTTAAAATAGCTATAAACACAATAAATACTTTCCTAATATAACTTTCACTTATAAGCAAAGGGCAGCATAGACTGTGAATATGAAGGAAAATGACTCACAGATTTTGAAGAGAAAGTCAGATTACTGAAACAGTTTCTGTTTAATATGTAAAATCTTTGAGTTGTAATATTTAGACAGACACTTGATACAGAAAGCTATTGATATAAAAGTGTCTATATATAGTGCCTGCCAATTTAGAAGTGAAAGTGAATAAGCATTAGCTGATAAGGGAAGGTGATGTCCTCAGAGTATTATCTGAATCTCATTAGCTTGAAGGGAAAAAAATATTTAAAATTATTATTGGCTGGCTAAAGATAGTAAGAAGTACTATTTGGCTATGTGAGAGTCAAAGTACTAGAAGAAACTGGCCCCTCAAATTGTGAAAAAGTGAGGAATTATTGGCCAAATAGTATACAAAACATTCTTTTGATTTTAGCTATTGATAACTATTTGTAAGAAATAAATTATGCTACATTATTTTCTTCATCTAACTATTTCAAGCAGGCTTTTTCAATCAGCAAAAGATACCTTCTGGTCTGTCTTGTCCTAGAAAGTCCTAAAACTGGTAGCCAAGACCCCTCATCACTTGAGCTTCAACTCCTGCATAAATACTACTCTCAAGCTTTAAAACTAAATACAGGAGGATAAGAGAAGATCTTAGCATATGCCTCCCACTAGCCACTTCCTCACCCATAAGTGATCTGTTACCTGGATTGCTGACTGGCTCCTGTACTAATTTGAAACTGTGGAAGCCGAGGGCAGTCTAAGGCTATGGCCAGTAGCCCGGACCATCAGGTGGGTATTTTCCATGATGGAATAGAGTTAGGCACGGAAGCGTATTGGTTGTATAAAGAAAGCTTTACTTACACTGCCGATGGTCGCAGTGCAGGAAGAAAACTTGCTTGAATTACAGTTGGACACAAACACACAGGGGTGAGATCTCTCTTTGAACCGAACCAAGACGAGTCGTCGGTGTGCGACTCCACAAGCGCTCCACACGGGGGTACATCAATATTTCCATGACGATGGGGAGTGGTTAGAGTCTGATCAGCTCCCTAAGTTCTCCTCCAAGACACACGTGGAGTTTGCTAGGCTCCACAGCACGCTTAGAGTTCCCCACGAGATGGTTGAGGGGTCCTCCAGCTTGGGCGGAAACTGCTCTAACCTTTTATACGGCTAGCAAACCAATCGCTAGCTGCCAGGTAGGAATAATTTAGAATTGACCAATAGTGGGACACAAATTTGCATACATGTGGTGGGAACTCTTTTGCACCGGGGTTTTCTCTCTGCAGCTGAGAAATCCACCGTGCAAAGAAAGCTCCATGTGGCGGGAAAATTCCAATGTGCCGAGGCACTAAAAATCATTGGGTTATGACATGCCCCCTTGCCGATGGCACAGCTGGAATTTAAACCACATACGCGTCGTTTGGGTCGTTACGAGCTCTCTCAGCTGGTTCATAAGCTAAATGGTTAAACACAAATTTAGACAACAAAATAAGTTCGTCCTCTAAGGATCAAATTAAATAATACCCTGCACCAACACACAGACACATAATTATATTCATAACAAAAATTTAACTATCAGGATTTCAGTAGGTGTCATGGCGAAGTCACAAGTCAAGCCCTCGCTTCTCCAATGATGTTCTCTTTCTCTCTCTCGGGACTTCCATCCACCACGCTCTTTGAGTACTGAACCTGTGAAAAGAAAAATCCTCAAAATGATAAATTAACCTATATTACAATATTTACATGGAACCGCGCGTGATAGGGCAGTCAGCTAGATTTGTTGCCACTTCCCGCTTTTGCACTGCACACAATACAGGTGCTCGGGCACAGCTCCGCTTTGGACGATTTTTGTCTTGCACGCTCGTGGATACAACCGATGCGGAAGTAGATGGCAAACACCGCGGGGTTTTATCCACGTTCAGCAAGATGAAAACGTCGATGACAACGTCGAGGAGTCGTCGTCTGGCTTTTCTGAATACTGAAAACCTAGTTCATAAGCCAGTTGCCATTGGCCTAGGTCTCCCAGGATTCGGAGTTGTCTTTTAGTGAGCCCAGAATGGTTTAGGAGGAATCCAAACATGATTCGCTCTTCGGGCTTGATCTTTGACTCCTCGTACAGTTGCTGCAACTCAGTCCAAGTACGAGCACTATAGGTGGTGGCACAAGCTGCACTTGGTGGATCAGTTGCCTGGCAGGTCGTTGTCACAGGGCGAACTGCTGCTACAGCCATTACTGCTTCTGGTAGGAGGGGCAGATGCTCTCCTCTGCTCAATGCTCCCTCCCCGTGGCAAGAAGGCGGGGCCGCCAGAAGCGACGTCACTTCAGTGGGCAGGACCACTGGATGGATTCTCACTTGTTCTTTTGAAGCTCCGCCCGTCTTTTCCGGCTCCTCTGCGTGGCTCCCTTCTTGCTCAGCACCTTCTGGAAATGGCGTCTCAGGATCCTCTCTCACAGCCGCATCTTTGGCCGCCTGAACAGCTGCGAGCAGCTGGGCTTTTAAACTTGCATTTTCCCGGATTAGAGTTGTTATAGTACGGAACATTACACTTAACATTTTCCCCCTGTCGTACTTTGGGGCTGCCCTTTCAGCTGCGGCGCGTCCCTCTGTATCCAAACTCTCACGGAGATCGGACAGGAGCTTGCGGCTCCTCAATCTAGACAACACTGCTTGGGAACTGAACTGGTCTTCCGTCTCCTGCACATATCGCAGGCAGCGGGTATACTCTGGGTCGAGGGTCAGGTCTACTGCGCCCACCGGTTTCACTCGGACTGAGGATATGGTGCCCCCTTCCTCT
>NW_005842686.1:512803-532475 GCF_000455745.1 Alligator sinensis | reverse complement strand
GAAGCGTATTGGTTGTATAAAGAAAGCTTTACTTACACTGCCGATGGTCGCAGTGCAGGAAGAAAACTTGCTTGAATTACAGTTGCACACAAACACACAGGGGTGAGATCTCTCTTCGAACCAAACTGAGACGAGTCATCGGTGTGCGACTCCACGAGCGCTCAACACGGGGGTACGTCAATATTTCCACGATGACGGGGAGTGGTTAGAGTCTGATCAGGTCCCTAAGTTCTCCTCCAAGACACACATGGAGTTTGCTAGGCTCCACAGCGCGCTTAGAGTTTCCCACGAGATGGTTGAGGGGTCCTCCAACTTGGGCGGAAACTGCTCTAACCTTTTATACGGCTAGCAAACCAATCGCTAGCCGCCAGGTAGGAATAATTTAGAATTGACCAATAGTGGGACACAAATTTGCATACGTGTGGTGGGAACTGTTTTGCACCGGGGTTTTCTCTCTGCAGCTGAGAAATCCACCGAGCAAAGAAAGCTCCATGTGGTGGCAAAACTCCAATGTGCCGAGGCACTAAAAATCATTGGGTTATGACAGAAACCAGTTCAAATCTGTAACATAACAGAAGTTCAGTCCACATAAACTGCTTTCAAAATGGCTGAAACCAGTTTAAGATAAACCTAGATGGATGATGTAGTATCAGACTTTACTGATTTAGTTTAAATCTATTTATTAAATTTCTATCCCAGTTCCCCTGATTCAAGTTAACTCACCATCCCCAGGCATCCCAGGATGCTTTGAACCTCCCTTGCAACCCTGTTGCATGGTGCATAAGCTAGCCTTAGCCCTAGCAGTCTGCTCCAGCTGAGCTGGGAGGCATGCTCTAGCGACCCTCAGCTTCTAGTATGGACCACTCAGGCATGTGGCTAAAAGTTCCAGAAATAAAAGTGAATATCTGTTCATTTGCTTATCAGTACAATCTATGCAGTTTAGACTAATCTGCAAAGCTTGAAATAATTCAGCTTCAGGCTTTTTGACTGCCTGTGCTTAGCCTTATTGCTTACGCTCTAAAACACCAAAACAAAAACAAACAAAAAACCCGCTTATCCCAAAGACTGTCTGGCTACCCATGACAGCACAACACAGATAATGCATACCTGCACTGGCTGGGCTCACTTGAGAGGATAGAGGGAAGGGGCACACAGACTGACAGCAGGTCTTCTTGAACTTGCTGAGTTTTCCAAATTTCCCTCCACCCTATATTCTATATTTATAGATAGCTTATTCTAAATATTCTAATAAATGTTCTCTAATTGGTTTTAGTTATATTTCTTTGTTTCCCTTAAACTTTAGGGGCTGGCATGTACAAGGTCTCCTGCAGACTTGGAAGGTGTCAATTTGTTTGGATTTATGATCCTATGAACGTTACAGCTTTGGTGGAGAGGAATTCTTATCTTCTTCCTTTCACCTCATGGAATGCTGTTCAACATTGTTCTATTTCTTCTTTACCCTAAGGTAAAGTTTACAGTCATCTCTGACAGGGCTGTTTTGTTTTTACAGCTTATTTAAGAATGTCAGCACATATATCTATTATAGAAAACAACATCTAATACACGGAATCATAAAATTATAGAAAACTAGGGTTGGAAGGGACCTCAGGAAGTTATCTAGTCCAACCCCCTGCTCAAAGTAGGACCATCATAAATGATATCAACTATATAATCTGGCTGCACAAATCAATACTATAAGTTAAATTACAATATTATATATTTGAATAATTTAATTTAAGGCTTTGTCTTCTCAATCGTGATCTAGAGAAGGGACCAGAAACCAATAGCCTGCAGACCAAATCTGGCTTGCAAAGAAATTGGATACAGCCAACGATTTTCCCAGCATACGATCAGTGACATGGAACTCTGTGGTGCTGCCCATCTCTGTCACAGTACCCTCCTCCACATCCCTCCCTGCTGCTCTCTCATGCCTCTGCTTATTTTTGCTGTAGAGGCAGTGGGTATCTGCAATAAGGATAAGTGCAGGTGGCTTGAGTTCTCCATAGGGAGGTAGAGATTTGTAGCCCGAGGTGACCAAAGGTTGAAAACCCCTGATCTAGGGTGTTAGAAAGCAAACTTTATGATATTGGCTTGGTTTATTCAGCTTATTGAACAGGAAGTTAAGAGAAACCTTGATTACTGTGCTTAAAAATAACTATCTTAGAGTGGGGAGTTTCTGAACTTTGCTGACAAAGGCAAAACAACAAGATCTAATGGATTGGAGTTGAAGTTAAATTAATTAAAGAGTTAGTGTGGCCTCACCATCACTTAATGTCTTCAAGGTAAGATTAGCTATCTCTATAAAAGTTATTCTTTAATCCAATTTCATGAAATTATGCTACAGTCTCTTTGTGCAGGGCATCGGCCTGGATATATATGGTGATCCTGTCTGGACTTTGCATCTATGGCTTTTCCATTCTTTTTAACCCTTCATGAGCTATGGAGAGAATGTGAAGCTCTGTGATTCTCCTCAATATGCTTATAACACTTAAAGTTCAGCCTTGAAGTCAGTCCTGATCCATCTGATCCTAATAGCCTCACCTGGTTAAGCATACAAGCTTCTGTAATGTCTTGTCAAAGAAAAGAAGTGATGGGAATAATATTTATGACATTATGAACATACTTGCAATCCCATGCAGGATATATGGGAACATAACAGTATAGGACAGCCATAGCAGAGATTCCATTAAGGAAATCCTGTTGACTTACCACTAGCAGGTCTAGCCATTTTATACACACTAAGGCCACTGACAGATGTTAAATTAAAGGTGCAATGGGATCTGATGTACAAGCTCAACAATTGTGCCTCCTGCCAGGCCATACATGCATAGCAGAAGGCGTGATTGTAGGATCAAGGATCAGATCCTGATCATGCTGGGTTCCCCCTGTGCTGGCAAATAGAAAAAAAAAATGGCTCTTATGCTCCCATGGCCAGGAGCAATGGTTGCAATAAGCACTCCTAGCTGGAAGGAGCACACTTGAGTCAAAGGTTCCAGGTGCTTCTAAAGCTGGGAGTGTTGCATGATTGGGGCTTGCATCCAGGGCAGCTTTGAAGAACTAGGGCTTTTGGTGAGCCCCCTGGCTGGGAGCCTTAGTCAGCTAACTGGGGTTCCCAGACAGAGGAGGGCAAAGAAGCTAAGGGATCTGAGGCAGTTCTTAGTCTGGGAGCCTGAATCAGCTCCAAGGGGAACCAGAGGAACCGTCAATTCCCACGCACTCCCCAGATGAACAGAAATCCTGTTTCCCAGGTTTGTAAACCCGACCACATATAACTATATAGGTGTTTGCTTGCATGCAATTCCTGGAAACAGAAATGTGGAGGATATCCTTCCCATGTTTAAGCCCCAATAGCTAAAAAAGTTAAGGCACTTGCCTGGAAGCCATATACCCACATTTCAAACTTCCCCTCCCCATCCCTGCCCACTTGTCTAGGGACATTTTCAACCTTCAGCTTATTGACATTGAAGCATAATGTTCAATTTGGGTGTATGGCTTCCAACTGCCATAACACTGGTCAGGCAACCCAGGTCCCTTTGCATTCCTGTTGAAATTCAGCTACTTTGAAGAGCAGCACTTAAGAAATATCCCAGTGAAGCAGATAAGGGCCCAGGATCGATTCCGGATCCCTCTTCCCTCCAGGGTAACAGCCATCTCACTAAGCCACCTATCCTTTGACTTGTTCTCTGCCTTCCGGTCCATTATACCTCCCTTTCATAAATCCTAGAGTGAAGGGAAGAACTTCAAAAGAAGCACAGGGAAAGGGGTGTGCATAACATATGACCTGTGGTGGTTAGAGTGATGCTATGGGAAATCAAGAAATCACATGTAGTGCAAAATCTCCTGCAAATTACAGTAGACTAAAACTCAGTTCTCCAGCTTGCCAGGTGTGTGCCTTAGTCACTTCAGCCCATTAGTTATGGTTTGGGGCCATGGATGTTTATGCATATCCACAAGGGCTACTCATACATTTGCCCAGGGCAGGGGTGGGCAATTATTTTGGCTGGAGGGCTGCTTAACAACTTCTGGTAAAATGTTGAGGGCTATAAGGTTAGCCTTGCCCCTTGATGGGAGCCTTGCCCCATGATCACCATCTTGGGACTGAAAGTCCCACTCCTAATCTCTGACTTCTGCCACCAGAAGTCTCTTCCACTCTTACCCCCAGAAGTACTCCTTTTGGGACCAATACACCTTTTGGGCCATCTTAGAACCAGAAGAAAACCAAATCATACACTAAAATAAAACATCTACTATTACATTTTTAAATTTTATTTCAAAAGATATTTTGTCCTGGTTTACATATGTAATTGTATAATACGTCAAAATAAAGTCTTACTTTTGTATATTGTGTGTGGGTTTTTTTTTTTAGGGGTGATTTGTGAAGAGGTGTCGGGGTGTGGGAGGTGTGGGGATGTATGTGGGTGAGTGGGTGTGAGATTTTTTTGAGTGGGTGTGGGTGCCCCCAACACATGACTCCCCATAATGCTCAGCCCTCACTGCTGGGGGCAGCAGTAGGAAGCACCTTGGGGTGCTCCTGGCATGCTGCATACAGAGCCCCACAGTGGTGTGCAGCTCCAGCTGAATCCAGGGAGTTGCACGTGGCAGCACAGAGCCCACCTGGCCTGGTCCAGCTGGCTGGCACAGACCTTCAACCTGCACTGGGACAGCTTTGTGCTTCCACATGGGGTTTCCAGCACTCCAGTGGGGAGCCGCACATGGAGGCACAGAGCCTGCTCAACCTGATGGCATGTAGACTGGTAGCAGTGGGGAGTCATGTGCCATCAGGGTAGGTGGGCTCTGTGCCTTCATGTAAAGTGCCACATGTAAAGAGGAATGGAGCCAGCCTGGCCTGAAGGCATGTGACTTGCACCTCTAGTGCCAGGAGCCCCATGTGCTGGCATGGAGCCAGCCTGGTCTGGGTCAAAGGTGTGCACTAGTAGGCTGGGCTCGGACAGTTCTGTGCCACCATGTGCAGCTCCCAGGATTAAGCCAGAGCCACATGCCACTAGGGGGCTCTGTCTGCAGCAGGGTAGGAGTGCCCTGAGGGGGAGCCCAGACCCATGCACAAAATCTACCCCCACCCACCCACAAACCCCACTCCTACTCCTCTCCTGTAGGCAGGAGCTCCTATCCCTACTCACCAACTGTCCAGTCATGCACCCTCATGCTCAGTGCCTCCCCATAGTCCTCCCGATGGAGTGTTGGGAACCCCACAGAGGGGGAGGTACAAAGCCCATCTGGTGCATGACCTCTAAAAGCTCACCTCCTGCTGGCCTTCAGATGGACAGCCAAGGGATGGATAGAATGACCTGGTGGGCCAGATTCCAACTTGTTGGCCATATTTTGCCCACCCTTGGTACAGTGTATAACCTACTAGGCATACTCAGCCTGCAAGCATAGGTTATACAGCCACTTGTACACCAGTGCTGCCAAGGAAGCAATTATTACCTGTGTGTAGTTGCCAAAAATGCCACTTTAGATAACTCAGAATCTGTCACTTAGATGAGCAGAGGAAATAGAGGACAACTAAAAAGTTGCCACTTAGATGACCAGAGGAAATAGAATGTTCTGATTGGTATCTAAATCATCTTTGCAATCTCAGGATTAGGCTGCTGCAATGTATTTTAACCTACTGGAAGTTCCATCATTCACTTGATAAATGGAATATTTCACTATTATCATGTTGAGTCTTTATTACTATATACATCTTTGAGCCTTCAATTGAACAAATGAAAGTTAATAAGGTGTTAGGTTTTTTGACCTGGAAATGCATGTGTCTATGGGACATCCTTTCCCTTTATGTGGGCCAACTGCTGCAGAGGAGATTTGTATAAGTGCTCAGGTTAAAACACTAGTGATATGCAAGAAAAAGCTTCTTTTGATTACAAGTCCACAAATCTTTGCACAAGATAAACCAAACTGGATAGCCTTTCAGGCAAGCTGAAAGGGTCATTTTTGTTCCTAGCTCGTAAAAAGTGGGAAACTGGAAAATTTTATACAGAAGAGAAATACCATATAATATTTCCCAAAGCATTTCCCAAAACACTGCTCTAAAGGGATGCAGGATTTGGATGTGCTTGGTTTGCTATTAATGAGCAAATTGTCATAGGTCTGCTAGGTAATATTTCATTGAAGTTTTAAGTTGTACATGCATACGTATAAATGTGTATTTAAAATTTCTTTAGGTCTTGTGCTTAGTAAATCTACAAAATCAATTAAGCAATGAACTAAACATAATGACAGAGCATTATTATTAGAATCTGCCACTGTAAATTTTTCCTAGCTATTATTCCATTATCAGTGGAACACTGTATACCTTGAAGCCCTTTATAGTTTTTATATAATCCACCTTGATCAGTATTACTTCACTGACATTCTTCATTGTTGGCAAATACTTCGGTACACTTTTATAATCTCAACCAGTCAATTTCTTGGTAGGCACCAAACTTGCCTTGAGATATAGTCCTACATACATAGGACTAACTTTATTCATGCTTGTATTCTGTCCAAGTTCCGTGGATTTATGGGCATGAGTGTTTTTAGAATTGGACCTCATGTTACTCAGGATGACTTTACATACTCTGTTTGTGCCTGAGATTATCAGCTTCCAGATAATTGGAAATTTCCCCTTGACTTCAGTGGAGGAAAATAGGGCCTTTTATTTGCTGATGTTTATCTGATAGGTCTGTTAAACAGATATAAAAATATCACTGATGTCTCTGAAAGAAATGACAAAGAAATAGGGTGATCAAAATCTTAAATTAGAAATGAATTAGATCAACTATAAAACTGAAAAAAGAATCAAAATTTACAAATACAATACAATAATATAATATATAAAAACCTTAATCATTTTCCATTTTTAAAAATAAATTATTTTTTCTTGTGTTTTCAATTTAAGAACAAAATTTAAAAAAAATGTTTGTTTGCTCACCATCCTTGTTGACAATAGCATGAATGATGCTGAGGCAGTTTTAAGACAATGAGTCTGTTTAACTTGTGTATATTCTCATAGCTTAATCCTGCAGAGTCAACTCATGTTAGGTGCTAAATGCCCAGGAACAGCCTGGCTTTGCCACTGCCCCAGCCCCAGCCCCAGCCCCAGCCCCAGCCCATCCTGCCTCACCCTGCATGCAGATCCGCCCCCGACCACAGTATGAATATAAGCCGGCAAGGCGATGCTGCAGCCAGTAGGGCAAATAATAGTCTGGCTTGTATCAATCAATGCATCTCCAGGAGAGCCAAGGAGGTGATTCTTCCCTTCTACTCAGCACTGGTGAGACCACAGCTGGAGTACTGCATCCAGTTCTGGGCACCACACTTCAACAAGGACGTGGACAAGCTTGAAAGTGTCCAAAGAAGAGCCACTCGTATGATCAGCGTCTTAAAAGACAAGCCATACGAGGAAAGGGTGAGGGATCTGGGACCCTTCAGCCTGAGGAAAAGGCGGCTGAGAGGGGACCTGGTAGCAGCTTACCACTACACTAGGGGAGTACAAGATCGATTCAGGCTCAACATTAGGAAAAAACTTTTTCACAGTCAGGGTGTCCAAACCGTGGAATAAACTCCCTCCAGAGGTGGTATAATCACCTACCCTGGAAATCTTCGAGAGACTAGTCAATCACCTTCCTGGGGTCACCTGACCTGCAGTTATCTTTCCTGCTTGGTGCAGGGGGTTGGACTCAATGATCTTCTAATGTCCCTTCTGGACTTACAATCTATGAATCTATGCCTCGCCCTCCCCATGCCCCACAGACAAGCCTCTCACAGCTCCGTCCCCCGCCCTGCCCTGCCCCAGCTGCAAGATGGGCTTTATGCCTTGATCCCCACTGCATGTGACCCCTGGGCCTCCGCCCCTTCCCTCCCCCCACCAACTGACCTTCTGAGCTAGGTGGGGATTGGCACATGCACACTCAGCCCCCACAGCTCAGGACTGACTTCAAGAGGCTCCAGGATCCACCATCATTTTGTTCATTATAGTAAGCATGCATATTTGATTTTTTTTTTTTTTTGAAAATCAAAAATGTTGATCTTAAGTCTTTGAGAGGACCCTCTGATAGCCAGTTCACTCTCTCCTGTCAAACCATTCCTTATTTAGTCATTGCCTATCTTGTATTTGTTAAGGAAAATTTCAAGGTTTGCTTGTAAAAAGCAAGTGAGATTGAATGGGGAGTTACTGGGATTTGCTATTTTGTATTTACCATATTAATTAAAAAAGTGTCATAGCAGAAATCAGAAATGTTTTCTCATTTTAAAAAAAGACTGTTTTGTCAGAAATTCCTTGAAATCCATTGTCTCCACCAGAGAAAAAAAGCACATTATTCTCCAGCAGAGAAAAAAGCAATCAAGATAGAGACCTGAATCAAAACCAAAATTTTGTTTTGTGTTTTCAAAATTTTTGGTTTTGTTCTAATGAATAAGGAAACTATTTAAATCTTGAAAGTTATCATGAAATCAAACTGCTGTTCTTTGGCCACCTTCAATATTTTATCTTTAATATGTATATTATGTTTTAAAACAATTTGAGACTTGATAGACAAGTACTATTTATTCTCATCAGAATCACCAGTATTGCCCTGCCTTGATTTCTTATACATATCTCTTACACCCTTTATGTCTCGTTTTAAACAAGGTGATAAACCAATTGAGCCAGAAATCTTGCATTTCTGTGATAAGCAAAAGAGGCCCCAAGGCTGCAAGCTATTATGCTAAATATTAAATGTAGTAAATATTGATAACTGGAGAAAAGTATGTTCCCTGTAATCCAAACTGTGAATAACTTCATTCCAGATTTCATTTTTTCTCTCTTTTACCTGGCTCTATGTAAATATCTATCATACTGGCTTTGCTCATGGATTTGTGGTTCAGTACAATTACTTATCACAATGTTACTTAGTTCTTATCGTTGTCATGAGATTGGGAAGATGGAAACACTTTGAAGATGTAGTAATCACCATAATTTTGCCCACTGCCAAGGAAATTAGCTGCAGGTTGTCAATTTGATTTTAGCAATATGGGTCCTTCTAAATTTCTTGCAGCTGTTGGATTCTAAAATCAGGGGAAAAAAAGAAAGAAAACACCTTCTTTCACTTATGATAAGCTAACAGTCTGAGCACAAAAATGTGAGGTGAACATCTGGCCAGAATAATCCACTTCTTTGTGACATACACCTCTGATTATTACATTCAATATGCACAGATATGGGCGTAATCCTTTATAATGCTTAATTTTGTTCAGAATGAGGGCTTTTCACTTCCTTAACAATACCAGCCACCAGCCTTCATTTCTGACACATTTCTGTAACACCCCTTTTTGTCTTGTCTTAAAACAAGATGATAAATCAATTAAGGCAGCAACCCGGCATTTCTGTGTCAAAGCAGAATAGAGCCCCAAGGCTGCGAGCAGAATATGGTATCTCTGTTCACTACACTGATTCCCAAAGAAATATTTGGTCAAATTTAGTTGCGGCCTTAATCTTTCGGGTGTTTTAGAATATTTGTGTGAACTATCCAGGAAAGTACTCCTCTTTCTCTCTCTGATGACAACCCCATCAGCTGTGTGTACCGCAGGAACTATGAAACTGTCAACCTCAAGGATGAAGTTCATGAGAATGGGAGACAGGCCTTTTCTGGCAATAGACCCAAGGCTTTAGAACTCATTACCAGAGAAGATTAGAGCAACCATTAATCTCAGAGACTTCAGAGTGTAGTGTAAAAGTCATTTCTTCAATATAGCATTTCCAGAGATGCAACTAAAAACAAAAGTGAAGAAAAGGGTGGTAGTAGAGGAGGAAGTGGCAAATGTCAAGAAGTAGTAGGAAAAGATGGGAGATACTATGGAAGAGAAGAAAGAAAAATATTACACAACACAAAATGCTTCAAGAGGGTATAGAAGCAGCTAATTTGTTTTGGCTCTGAACTCTTTCTGAGCTGAAGAGATACCAAAGTGTTTTGATGTGATATGAAAACTTGGACGGCCAGATAATTAGAAAGACAACTTTTGATATTTCACAAGGAAAATGAAATTACCAAATGACTGGGGTGTTTCTGACAGGAGTTACAATGCTAGCTCTGGAAACTGAAGATTTTTCTTCTCAATGGAACATACATATTGCTGACAGGAGGATAATAAATACCCATTATAAATGTTCCAGCTGAGACCTCAGACCTTTTTGGAACACTATCAGGAAGGAGCATCAGCTTCCAATACTCAATTGGTTAGGACCATGGCCCTCTCTCTTAAGCCTCTGCATCTCTGTTGACCCTGAAACTGTAGTAAAACATGCTAATTAATGATGGCTGCTCTTGTGGTATGGGTAGTGAGGCATTTGCCTGATATGGACTATATGGACTCTATTAAATTATTTCATGTAATCCATCTAATTACTATGCAACAAGAAGAGGTGTCATCATAATTTATGATTATTTGTTGTTACCATGCAAATGTCAATCTGGTCACTCCAGAGATTATCTTCTATTTTGCCCTCACTAATAAAAAGTGGTCAACTCAGTATGGATAACATCTGTGAAAAAGGTTGCATACACTTTCCTTGACTTGTGATCTTTACACTTCAACTCAATGAATCATAAGGATTGAAATGAAAGGTTTGGATGTGCAAGGTAATGCAGATAGGCTCTCCAGTGCATAAGGATAACTTGCACCCCTGACTCCAAGGAAGAAAAGATCCACCATTGTCAAAATCAATTTATGTGGAGACAAGATGCGTCATATGTAGGGAGGAGGAGGAAAAAATGTTCTAGAAATATAAAGGTTTGATATTGGGGACTCTTCCTGAGCTAAAATAGCTGGGGGGGGGGGGGGGTTATAGGGATTATCTCTTATATTGTAGATTTTCTAGTATGGCCCTAGAGTTCAAACCACAGTGCAGAACTTGATGACTTCAAATAACTGCCATGTAGCAACCAGTGGTACAGGAAGTTGAATTTGGAGAGGTGATAAGTCAATTTGAGACAATACTAGTACTTTTGTTATGGGTTTTTCTGCGTGTTATGGTGTGGACCACTCCTCAGAAAGGTGATCCTTTATAGATGATGTTACACTGGGGAATTTTCCATCTGATCCACCATTTATTTTATATCAAAAGGAGATTAGAAAATGATGGAGTTGACTCTACTCTGCATAGTTAAATGTGCCTTCTTTGATTCTGTTTTTTTCATAGCAAGGCTAATGTAAAGCAAAATGTAATGATATATGTTGCCTGGGTACCTGGGATATGAGAGTCCTTGGAAGGTTGCTGGGGGTCTTGTACCGGCAGTGATGTTAATCCAAATTAAGGTTTTATAAAGCCAAATAATACAACAAAACTACAGCCAAAGTATTTTAAACCAAACTTAATTTTATTGACACTACCTGCCAGACATAATTTTAGTATGGAAAGTCATTGCAAGACATATAAATAACATTTGTTATTAATGAGTTTTTTTCCCCCTACTGTAATTAGAATGAGATATATTATCACTGTAAATTGCTGCAAAGAGAGGGAATAGTCTGGTTCTTAGTTGTAACAAGCATTGACTCAACATACCTCAGGAAAGCAGAAGTATTATTTGGATTGACATAATCTGAACAGTACAACTTAATTTTAATATTAATATATACTAACAATTCAATATTATAGGAATAATAGTTCTGCTTATTATTAAGTTTGCTTAACACTGCTCATTACAAAACTTTTTAAAAAAATTCTTATAATGTTACCAAATTATAAGCATCCAGGCTGGATTTTTCCATGGCTGATGTCTGCCTTAACCTGTTATTTTCAAACAAAACAGTTTAGCTGTTTTAAAGAACCAGGCTAGTGAATGTGTTTTAATAATGTTCTTTTAATGAAGGTTTTGTGTGTGTACTATTAGATTGTGTGAATAGATACAGTAGGAACAAAATTGTTCCTGTTCTGTCTTATGGGATCAGTATGTTGTTCAGTGAGCAGCTTGGGCAGTCATTCCATTATGTATTATATGTATTATGCAAAATTCCCTTGACATGAATGGAGGACTTGCATCATTGATTTCAATGGGACTTTGCTCAGTAACAATGGTACACCACAATGTCGCATATTAAAATGGGTTAGAGGAAAGAAGCAATCTGGTTTGTTCCCAGCTGTGCCGTTATCACATTATAACTACACAACACAGAATTCATTTGCTTTCTCGCTGAATTGCTAATAACATGTCTGTATAAAACAAAATTGCATATTTCTCTTAAAAAAATTAAAATACATCTTAAAGCACTGAAGAGAAATAACATGCTAGAAGTGAACTCTCTCTAGAATTGTACAAAACAACAACAAATGACCTGTATGAGTAATTTTCTGACAACAAGAAAAAAACTGATATTTCTAAACTGGAAGAAAACAATTATATAGGCATGATGAATTAAAATCAATTGACACTGACAAAATAGAATGGAGCAGAAATAAAAACTACCATCAATGTTTCATACTGGGCCATTTCAATTTTACATTACTAGTTATAACAGGAGAAAATGTACAGTTGATTTTAATAATATTTCATTCATTGACTTCAATAAGATTATTTTGAAAGCACAATGCAATCAGTACAAGTCATACTGATGATAGTACTTATAGAATAGCAAATAGAGTATAATGAATATTAGAGCAGGAATAAACAGATATTTATGGGCCTTTTCTTTTCTTTTTTTAAAGGCAGATTAACAGTTGTCTAACAGTTTTATACAATTAGGACTAGATTGTTCCCCAAAGTAATCTCATTGACTTTAGGTGTGTTTACACTTGAATTTGTATGAAACTGAACTTAATGCAGCTTAGCCTAAGGTACATTAAGGCAATTTAGGGACGTGTCTACACATGCACACCTTAAGGTGCCTTAATGTGACTCACTGGGTGAATGTGTTGGCAGCCTGCCCTGAGCAGCACCCTGGAAGCCAACAACTCAGCCCAAGCAGGCTTGGCATAATGTGGGCAGGGACTTGGCTCTCTCCTTGGCCCACCTGAACCAAGGTTGAGCCCCCTCCTGTGTTGAGCCCATCCTGCCAGGGCTGAGACACACAGAGCCCACAGGAGCCCCATGTGGGACACTACTGCCCATTTCTTGCCAGGATGACACAGATCCTTTCACTATTACTCCCTGGGTTCTATCCTGCAGCCAGTTTCTCACCCACCTAACTATCTCAGAGTTAAGCCCACAATCCTACAATTTTCTCATGCGGCCATTGTGTGATACTAGATCAAATCCTTTTGGAAGTCAAGATTTACAATGTCAATCTGCTCTCTCATGTCCAGGTGGCAAGTTGCCCAGTCATAGAAGGAGATGAGACTGGGAAGGCAAGACCTGTCCGCAACAGCCATGCTGGCTGTCATTCAGAACCTTCCCTTCTGCAAGCTTATCACAGATAGACTCCTTGATGAACTTTTCTAGGATTTTCCCTAGGATGGAATTTAGGCTGATGGGCCTATAATTACCCAGGTCCTCCCTCCTGTCCTCCTTGTGAATGGCCACAACATTGGCCCTCTTCCAGTCCTCAGGGACTTCTCCAGAGTGCCACAAGTTGTGGAAGAGTTTCAACAGGGGTTCCACAATGACTTTGGCCAGCTCTATCAGCACTCTTAGATGAAGATCATCCAGTGCCACTGACTTGTATATGTGTAATTGTTTTAATTGGTCATACACCAGCTCTATGGCAAAAGTAGGAAGGTGATTATTCCTACCATGCTCATCTTCTACTCTACCTGGCGTGGTTTTCCCCCTGGTCCAGTGAAACACGGAGGTGAAGTAGTTATTCAGTTCAGCTTTCTTCTGGGTACTGGTAACCAGCTCTCTTGAGTTGTTGAGCAATGGCCCCACATGCACATCGGTTTTCCTCCTGTTCCTTATGTACCTAAAGGACTTCTTCTTGTCCTTGATTCCCGTTGCTAATAAGTTAGGTCACCACGTTATCCTGTCTTACCTGTTCCCTACAAATGCAGGCCATTGTTGAATAGTCCTCCTTGAGGCTCAACACGAGCTTCCATTTTTTTTTTTTTTTTTTTTATAAGCCTCTTCTTTCTTAAGAGGACCATGATTTCCCTGTTTAGCCAAGAAGGTTTCCCAGACCTTCTGTTACTTTTTCTCTGCATGGGAATGGACTTCCATTGTGCTTCAAGGATCATGTGCTTAAGGAACAACCACTTTTCATACACACCCTTCGAATATGGTCCCTGGTCCCACAGCACTTGCCCTAGTGACCTAAGCTTGTTGAAATTTGCATTTTTGAAGTCCAAGACTTCATTTCTGCTATCTAATTTGTCTGCCTTATGTCAGACAGTAAAACATGATGGTTTCATGGCTGCTGTTGCCCAGAATTTCCTTTATATTTAAGTCAGTTACCAGGTTATCTCCTTTGGACAGGACCAAGTCTAGAAGAGCATCAGTTCTGGTTGGCCCATGCACCGCCTGAGTCAGGACCTCAGATCAGGAAGGACCTCAACACAGGTCAAGAAAGATTGTTACCAATCCAACTTGGCCAAGTGTTCCTCCCGGGCAACGTCTGGATAATTATAATCGCCCATGATGACCATGTCATATACACGTATGGCCTCAGTCAATTCTTGGGTGAACTCCAGATCGAGTTCCTCCCCCTGGTTTGGTGGTCCATACTATACACCTACAGTTAGGTCTGTCTTGCCATGCACGCCTTACATCTTGATATAGAGGGTTTCAAACCGTCCATTTTTGGAGCCCATGTCGGCCTCCAACTAGGTGTACTGCTCTTTCACATAGAGAGCAATGCTTCTACTTTTTTTCCCCGCACCTGGTCCCTTCTATTCATGGTGTAGCCCTCTATAGCTATGCTCTAGTCATGTGAGGAGTCCCACCAGGTCTCTGTAATCCCTACCAAATCATAATGCACACTGGAAAATAGGAGGGCTAGCTCCTCCTACTTGTTCCCCATGCTCCTGACATTAGTATATAGGCACCTGAGCCCTCATCTTCCTGTCCCACTGATGGAGAACTATTCCATTAGGTCCTGAAAAAGTGGCTTTCCCAGTGTCCCTACCTACAGGGCTTACTTGTATGTTGGTTCCTAGGCATGTTTGAATTTGTATATCCCTGTCCCCCAGCAATCTTAGTTTAAAGCTCTGTCCAGAAGATCAGCCATCCTGGCTGTGAACAGGGACTTACCTTTCCTCATGAGGTGGATGCCATCCCTTCCCAGGAGTCCTGTCTCCCTGAAGTGTGCACAGTGGTGAAGGAATCCAAAGCCTTCTTAGTGGCACAGCATCAGAGTTGCTGATTCACTTACTCGATGCACTTCCTTCTGGGCCCATGGCCTGAAACTGGGTGCACATAATAAAAGACTACCTGGTCCCTCAACCCCTTGAGACCAGCCCCCAGAACCCTGTATTCACTCATGACCCAGCTTGGATTACTCATGGCCATTCATTAGTTCCCACATCGATAAGGAGCATGAAGTAGTAGTTGGAGGGATGGAAAACCCTGGGATCCTCTCTGCTACATCTCAGATGCGAGCCCTTGGGAGGCAACAGACCTCATGGGCTAGGGGGTCTGGATGGCAGATGGGTCCCTCAGTGCCCTGCAGAAGGGAGTCCCCTACCACCACCACCTTGGGGGTCCTCTTGGGGGTGGTAGCAAGCTGCTTACCTTCCTTCTCTTCTGGTGTCACCATCAGAGTATCTTCGTGTGTGGGGAGGGGTATGTACCCGTTGTGCAGGAGCAAGGGAGGAGAAGGCTTGGACCTGCATTTCCTGGAGCTTGTGGTGATGATCTATCAAGTCACTCCTGGGTGGGTCTTCTTGGTTAGCCATCATGTTGGCCACCATCTCCATCTCTTTCTTTTCTTCCTTTTTTTAGAGAAGGGTCTGGCAGTAGCTATCAAGGAGGTTTTCATGGGTCCCGATGGTGCACAGCTGTCATATCTCCTCCTCAAGCTCCCATACCTGGCCCTCCAGAGACACCACCAGGGATCACACCCAACAAGTGGGGGTGGCCCTATGGTCAGTTGCCAGCAAACACACCAGGCACCCCCTGTAGTCCAGGTCTATGGGTTGTGTGTGAATGAAGGTCTCAGTGATGCCGGGATGCCTGATACTTTGGGTTTTTTAAGTTTGAAAACATAATTTTGCTTTTAAAAATAATTAATTAGGTGTTAATAGGCACCTGAAGCCATTTAATATCTTTCCCTCATTATGTCAGATACTACAAGATCAAAGAACCATCAGTTCTGCCAAAAAGAGTATCATGTATGCAACAAAATTTCCCTGAAATTTCAATGTGATATTACAAGTTATAACAATACCTTCACAGTCCAATTACAGGGTTGAAGAAACTCATATGGTTACTACAACTTTAGAAATCATCTTAACGTAAATAATGCTAGAAGTTACAAACATATGCATCTACTTGTAATTTGTTTTAATTACAAAGATTTATAATACAAAAAATAAGAGAAAGACTTTTACAAAATGCCCTAATGAAATTTTGTTATTACAGGAACAAGGCCAATAAAAATATTTAAATATGCTTGGATAATTTAAAACTTCAGAAACTGGAAAGATTCATATCAAATGTAATGATACTATCCATCTGACTTGCATATTAGGAATGAAATCATGTACTTGGAATAGTTGATGATGCACAAATGAATTCAAAGCCATGGCATATTGTAGTACTTGGATGGCACAGAATTATGAAAACATTGTATATTATCAATGGTTACACTGACAGCCAGTAAAAAAAGAAACCGAGCATTGCTGGAAAGCAGCATGGCTCTGTGAAGCCGCCAGCTTTTCCTGGCTTATCTGTGATATAGCTCCCTTATTTTACTCTTTGTCATTGTTTGCCTGATAGACTGATGTAAAATTCACTAAACTGTGTTTGTTTTTTTTTCCTGCTGCTCTTTGTGCACTTATATGCATGCATGTCTTGACCAGGGATGATATATCCAGATGTAAAGTGTGTCATCTGTGTTGCTGACTGGCCATTCTTTCTTTAGGAGAAATGGAAGAAAGCAGGGCACTGTGGCATCTAAGAAACTAACTTGTTCAGAAACATATAAGCTTTCATAAGCATTTCACAATTTAATCTCTAAGGTCCTGCCTTCTATCTGACTTCAAACAAATATGGCTAACTATTTACGAAAAATGTGAGAAACACATGAATTTTTGTTTCAGCACTTTTGATCTTTCTTTGGTCCCTCCCATGCATTTTACCACAGTAACATCAGTCCTGTTCCTATTCTGTAAATAAATGATTCTGTATATAAACAGAATACAAGTTACTTGCCCAAATTTTCAGTCACTTTAAGCGTACTTCTTTGCAACCGATTTGTTTCAAACGTCAAGTACGTTTCTCACAGTACTGATCCTCAAGGGAAATTTACACAACACATCCCAGAGACGAGCCTATGAGCTCCATTTAATCAACCTGCTGGATACTAGAGATCAGGGACTAAACATAGACATTGGATTTTTGATACATTATAATCTGCCTGGCAACTGACTCCCCAGCCCAGCCCCTGGCTTCTTTACTTTTCATTCCATCCAGGAAGAGCACACACCAACAGCTGCAGCTTCCTGAGCCTGACGAAGGGTTTTTGAACCCGAAAGCTTGCTTAATAACTATTCTCCAACCATTTGGGTTGGTCTAATAAAAGATATCAAATTCACCCAAGGAACCTTGTCTGTTTCTCACTGAATACCATGTGGGTGCCAAATATGAACTTTAGCAACTAAGTCAATTAATTCAGAACAAAGCTATATCAGTTTCTTCACATATTTATAAAACTATGAGACCTTTCAGGCCAAAGGGTAATTTTCTAGGAAGTTATATGTTCCTGAGTTTAGTGGCCCAACATTTTCCTCAGCCATAAGAACATTATCACTACCAACATACATTAATTATTTATTTTAAAATTAAAGTTACAACAATAGTAAATCTTTTTGACACCCGAATGTTATATATTTGTGTTTAGTGTGTATTAATTTCATTTTGGCACCTGTAAACACTAACATAGCAATTCCTAAAGTGCAGAATTTCTAATAAAAGCCATGAATGACAGTAGTTAAGTATATGTCTTTCAAAACAAATATGACTGACAGTTCTTACAACATCTTAAAGTAAATAATTATTCTTTATGCACATTTAGGACACACTTTGGAGGACTAAACTGTAATTTCAATAACATGTGAAAGCAGCTTGAAACTGAGTAAAAGTGTAACATAAATGCAGTCATGAATGAATCTTCAAGAATCTACTCTATAGCAAGGGAAAGAAAATAAATAATCAAGGGGATGCTATTGTTGTTTTCAGTTGAATACAATTCCAATTCACTAAGTGGAATGCTCTGTTACACACAAAATTCTCTGTTAATTGGCTTGATTTAAATGGTAAGGTTTGGTGACTGAAGACTACACCTGGTGTTTGCAGCCATATATTCTTAAAGTGTGCATTTTATATTGCATGTAGTGATCAAACTTTATTCAGATTTCACAAGAGCCTGTGTTAAGTGTCAGTCCCATTTTGCTATATGTTGTACAAATAAGTAGCAGAAGTCAGAATATAACACACTGTCTAAGAAGCAAACTTACCACGCTTGGCCTTTGGTTGCCCTCACTCATGCCACAAAAAAAATCCGCAGACATTTAGTTTACTACTAAATAAATCCTATATAAATATTTCTATACACTCTAATTACACGAAGACTTAGGTTCAATATTGCAGTGTCTAATTCTTAGATACTTGCTGTTCCATGAACTTAGATGTTCACAAAGCAGCATCCAGGTTAGACATGTAATGAATGGAGAGAATTAGGCATCTGAGAATGGTAATCTAAAAGGGGAAGTAGCTAAGCTAGTCCATAAGGAAGGGTGTTTATACATGTTCTGATGTGTCCATGTACATATGACAAAAAGTACTGAGAAATCACTATTTGACTAACATAATGACTAGCAAAACATTTCTGAGCATGGCAACTTGTACAAATTGTACCATGGTGGACAAAAAAAAAAAAAAAAAAATCTGTCACATGTACATGTCACAGCTCCTGCTGCCTCCCCATGCTGCCCCAATAATGGGCTGGTTTGCTCCTGGGGCAGTGCACGAAAGTGGCAGGAGGGTGGCTGGGTGAGCTGGCAGCCCTAGAAGGTGGTGAGGATGGCACATGGGGTGCTGGAAGCCCAGACAGGCTTGCAGAAGCTTCAGCTTGGTGGCTTCCAGCACCCTATACTCTATCCCCACCACCTTCTCCAGCTGCCAGCAAACCCAACCACCCTCCTGTCACCTTCCTACACTACCCCAGGGGCAAGCCAGCCCATTTCCAGGTGGTCCCAAGTGGCAGAAAGATAGCAGGGATGGTGAGCAGGGAGCTGGAAGCCCACTAACCCTGAGCACATCTGGACTTCCTATGCCCCATGCACCATTGGATTGGGCCAGGTGCTACCTGTGAGCTGGGACAGCATCCATGAAGCTAGCAGCTTGCCTGGGTGACCCTGGAGGGTGCCATCACCATGGAGGGAAGCACCCGCCTCCCCCCACAGCTCAGGGGCTGGGCAACCCTGTGCTAGTTCACAAGGGCAGTCTCTGCGGGGGGGAGCAGTGAGAGGCCTGATGCTTATTTTTTTTCTTTTCTCATGGAGCCTGTCCAACTCTCCCACGGGTGGGGGGGGGGTGAGCTGCTG
>NW_005842686.1:474705-512793 GCF_000455745.1 Alligator sinensis | reverse complement strand
AGCCTGCTGGCAGCTCACCCCCCAGCCATGGAGGAGGTAGGAAGACTCCATGAAAAAGGAAAAAGGGTCAGGACCCTCATCAATTTTTTTCTGGTGGAGACTGCCAAAGGGGCGAGGGGGGGCTGAGATGTCAGTGGGCTGTCATTGTTCCACAACAGTAATTGAAGCCCCTACATGGAAACAGCGGGTCATAAAATTAAAAAAAACCAAACAAACAAACAAACAAACAAACAAGCCACCAATTAAAAGCCCAGCAGTTCAATTTAAGGGAACTAAATCCCCCCTGACATGTACAAGTGCTCAAAGAGAATGGTTTTATCCCTATCCTTTTGGGGCACTTACATGCCTAATTCTGGGCTGCAGGAAAGCACTTATATTCATTTTGAAACCTGTCCTAATTGTATGCCATTATCTACAGAATAAACTTACTTGACTTAGGTGACATACACCCTCATCACACATTAAACTTAGGATGTGTTAATTGAGCTTAAAATCAGGAGTGTCTACATATTCAGGCAGGAAATGTGTGTTGATTGTGTGGTAGTACAGTTAGGACTTTTTAGACAAGGAATATCTCCAGATACTGTTATGTAATACATCTTTCACTATCCTGGATCTGTTCCATGGAGATAATCAGTCCATGGACACACAGCTGGGGCTGGGGCTGAAAAAAACCCAGCTGCTTGCCAATGGAAAAGGTGCTGCCCCTGTCCTCATTACCTATATGTTAGAACACTCATTGCCTCATTTCTTCCTGTTATGAAGTTTTAAATATTTAATCTGTTACTTAATCAATTGTTTGTTCATTCCTCCCCTCTCCCTCCCACCCTGAAAGACTCTGGTGCCAGGACTGTGACCAACAAAAAGTGGATTGTTGGTCCCACCTCCATCAGCACACTGGCATTCAGGAGTCAAGAGCAGTGAGGGACTGGAACTAACAATCAGCTGTTTGTTGACTGCACAGCTGGTTCCATCCACCTCCAGAGGGCAGAGATCACAGTAAGCATTATCATGCAACTGCTCAAAAAACTTTGTAACTCATAATAATGCTTGCTATGATCTAAATAAAATACTTGTTCAGATAATCTGTGACAAGGTGCTTGAAGGCATTCTATGCTGCTCCATCAGACCAATTTTCATTGGTCCACAGGCTGATTCAGTAGCAGAGGGACCAGACCCCCAGCAATGCTAATTAATCTGGTCAAAGCACTACTGTAATGTGGCTACTTTGCTTCTGGTTTAGGAGTCAGTTCACAATGAAGCAGTGTAACATTCTTAATGAATTCACTTCTAAGCACTGTAAGCAGCTCACAGAGTGCTGTAGGCATAGCTTTTCATAAATAATGGAATAGGTGCTGCCCCTGCCCTCTTTACCTAAATGCTAGAATAGTCATACAGGCTCCTGATATACAAAGTATCAAACACCTAACTGACTGATTCGGATCAGAATTTGTGCTTGGATCTCCCATCACTCAATTAAGGGCCTAATGACTGGATAATTGAGTGATTAAGAGATCCTCTTTATGTACATAATTATAAGTTAAATATTTCAATTAAATATCAAATAAATAATTATTGGACCAGAAAGCAAAAGACTGACTCTATAAACCAGTGATGAAGCAACACTTATGACTGGTGGGGAAGTCAGTTTCCAAATTCTGCACCACCTTCCTTTCATTATGTCTTCAAACAGACCCACCCAGAGTACTCTGTATCCTAGTGCTGAGGCACCCTTTTCAGATACAGGAGACCAAAGTTCAAGTTCCACCTCTAAATCAATCAGAGATGGGATTTGAAAATGAGTTTATTAAATGAGCATATATTGGACAAAATGTAGGTATACATTTCTCCTCAACCACTTCTGCATGTGGGATTACAGATTTTTGGAGCACTTACCATCTTAGGTCTCAGAGGCAAGATAAGGGGAGGGGGAATACCTATAAAGCCTGTAGGTGGACTTAGGTGTGTTAAGTACAATTTAATTCATTCAACAGTGCTCAAATCCAGAAAAAAAAAAACCTTTAAAACAAATGTTCAGTAGGGCTGTGTGAAGCTTTGATAGCTAATGCAATTCACAGGAGATTTGGCAGCCGAATCTCCAAATCTGAATTGAATCAGGGAGACCGATTAAAAGGTCTGAATTGAATCAGAAGCCTATGAATCTATTCAGAAAAGATTCAGTGCTAATTTGGAAATTCATCCATTGACTAAACAGGAAGCAGTTCTCACCACGCTGGACATAGCTGCCTCCAACTGTTAAGTCTGTTGTGAGGAGCAGAGCAGGGAGGAAAGGGGCATGGAGTGGGGCAGATCAACACCCCCACAGTGAGGGAGGGATTGGGGCTGGGACAAGCTGCTTACTGGGCATAGGGGGGCACGGGACTCAGGGAGGGGGGCTTACACCACTGCGCGCTGCCGAGTGCTGCCAGTCTGGGAGGGCATGGAAGCGGGCATGTGCCCCTGGATCTGCATGGGGTGGGCTGGGCTGCACTCCAGGAAGCTAGCCCTACCTGTCCGGTGCTCCAGGGGGCAGGTGGATCCAGGGATGTACTCCGGGCACCTAACCCCAGTCACAGCCCGGAGCACAGCCCTGGCTCTGCCCACCCCACAGAGTACAGTGAAGTGGGGACTATGGGAGACTGCAGCCACCCTAAAATTTCCCATAGCCCCCGTCACTGGCTCCTCCCTGATCCAGGTGCTTGCACCCACCACCATGCCCTGCCACTGCTCACCCAGTTGGTGCAAAGCTCTAGCTTGTTCTGGTGGCACAGGGAGGCTGGTTGAGTGGCAGGAGGGCATAACACCCAGTCCCAGCACCTTCCACTGCCCATCTGGATTACAGCCTGGCCCAGCCTCCCCACATGGATCTGGGGAGCACACATCCACTCCCATGCCCTCCTGGTGCATGGTAGTGTGCAGTGGTAGGAGCCCGCCTCTCCAAGTCCCCTGCCCTGGCTGGGCAGTTTGTCTCAGCCCCAACCCCAATGCCTCCTCACTGTGGAGGCATTGATCTGCACCCCCACTTCCCTTCCCTCCCCCTTCTGCACATCACAGCAGACTTACTAGCTGGAGGCAGCTGTATCCAGCACGGTGAGGACTGCTGCCTGTTAAGTCTATGACTGAATCTCTGAATTGGCACTGAATCGGCTGAATCAAATCGAGACAGCGATTCAAATCACAAAATCAAATCACTGTCCCTATAAATCAGACGATCCAAATCCAAAGCAAATACTTGCTGCTTAGCACAGGCCTAATGTTCAGTGGGCCCTCCTTCTCACTGCTTTTGTGACTTAGTCTTAAGGGTAGGATGACTGTGTGTTACAAAAGTATCAATGGAATCTATGGAAAGTTTAATTAGTTGTGTTAGCTGCTGAAGTTATGTAAGAAAATAGTTTATGCTATGCATCTCTGATTTAGTTTGTTTCTAAAGTGCAAATCTACCCTCCCTTTTCTTCTCAACTTGAACAGGGTCCATATTATGCCTCAGATCCATTAAATGCCTAGTAAATTAAATAGAATTTTGCATCTTCTGAGTATACCCTGATGTAACTGAGGCCTAAGATAACAATGAATAACTCAAGGCTATCAAAATGAGAGATCTGTACATACCAATAGCAAAAATGAAGGTACATACAGACTTTATTGACAGAAATGTGTGCACTCTCGATTAAATGGGCGCAATTAAAATATACATTTGGGACTTAGGCCTTTAAAAAGTAGTAGTTATGCACTAAAAACCTTCTGGGAGATCTAGCCCTTTGCACTTACATAGAAGGAAAATGGACAGGGATTAAAGTATTCTCAGTAGTCATTCAGGAGATAACAGGTAATGATAAGCATAATCTGCAGCAGGGACACTTTAAATATGCCCGTTAAGTAACAGGTTAAATAGTATGTACAACTTTTTAACAAGAATAAAAGTGAGGTAATGAAGCAAGGGGGTAAGTGAGGTTGTAGAGTATACATTACTGGATATATTCTGGCTTTGACTAGACATTATACAGTGGGTTAGAGTAAAAGCTCATTTTAACCAAACTAATTTGCAATGATTCAATATAAATGTTCATTGGCTCTGTTAAAGGCTTCCCTATGTGTGATACAGGTAATGTGGTCACACTTGAAGTGTTTTTTTATGTAATAAAAAAATTAATCAGTTTCTGAACGTTTCAGTTCTTTATCATTGAGAATACTGATAGAATTAACAGTCTCTCTTGGAGTAGTACAATTTTTTTAGTGTATTTTCTGTAGTTACAATATAAAATTGTTAAGATTTTTGTAATAGTCAAAATACCTTTTATGTAAAAAAGAACACCAAATCATTTGAAATTTATTAAATGCTGGACACTTATTACAGTTCTAACAATGCAGTGTCGATATGAGGCATCTGCTAGTTTATATTCTGTTAGTATGATATTTAGTTTTGGAGGGTTTGCTTCAATTTTTTTTTTTTCTTGGTGTTGTTTCCCCTTAATCTTAAATAAGAGTCATTCAGCAGAAAATGACTTTGTTTTCTGAAATACATAATTGAATATTCTGGTAAAATGGCTAACTTTCATTGTACTGTAGAAGGTGACTTTTCAAAGTATGTCTATCTTCAGAGGCTCATTGAAACCCTGTTGAGCATGCTCACTGGGGATATGGTGGTGGCTGTTAGCTAAGCATGTTAGGTATACTGCTGAGACTGGGGGAGAGAAAAAAAAAAAAAACACAACCAAAAAAAACCCTCTATTCTCTCAACCACAGGAAGTGTGCATGGAGCTGGACCCAGAGGGGAGTGTTCTAAGGAAAGTCTCTGTGAACAGGCTCAGGGACAAGGACATTTTACTGGACTATTCTATTGAAAACACTGACTGATTAGGGTTCAGTGAGCGATGGCTCCTGCTGGTAGACACAGGTATGTGACCTGATCTAAGCAGTGACTGGAGTGTGTTAGATCCATCCAGTGGCTCCTGAGATATGATTTCAGTCTGCTGTGAACTGGAATTATAAATACAAGGAGGATCAGGGATTGTGAACCTGATTAACAGCTACCAAGGAGTGATATATGATAGGCAGCCTCCTAGGAAGAGCAAAATGTGTGTTTGAGTAATTTTAGGATGAAATTACACTTAGATCATACTAACAGCATTTAAAAGGCAAGTGCCTACACATTAAAATTTCTTAAGTTGTGCTAAGTGCCCTCTGAGCATCTCAAGTTATGCCACTTTGAGCGAGGGTTATCTCTGGGCTGTGCCATCTATCATATGTTAGAGTAACTTCAGTCTGTTCCATGGAGATAAAATGAGCAGTATGTTGTCATCTAACATCTCAAGATGCAAGTTTCCCAGTTCCCCTTCCCACTCAGAACAGAATAGAGTCTAGGGGCACATCCAGACCAGCGAGCACATGTGGTATGCAGCGCCACAGACACATTTGTGGCACTGTACAGCACATGCAGGCATTCCCCATGCTGCTAATTAGCAGTGCAGGGACGGGGGGGGTGGAGGGAGTAGTTGATAACAGAAGATCCCGTGTTTCAAAAACACCTGCATTAGAAAAGTGGGGCAGTGCATGTGGTGGCAGCATGCACCATCCAGAACTGGAACCTACCAGCCACAGCCAGATTCTGAGGAACCAGATTGCTGTCTCAGGAGGCACCCAGGACCCCAGGTAAGGCTGCTACATCCAGCCCAGATGCTGGCCCCAGCCTCCCCTACCCAACCTGGGGCAATGTGCTGTATGCCAGAGCATGCATTCACAGGCGTTCCCCAGGATGAAGTGCCACTGCTGTTTGGCCCTAGGGAAACATATGCGCTTGCATGTCTGGATCTAGCCTAGGTGTCTTGGCTTCTAGTCATGACCTGCTCACTAGCCCTTTAATAGCAAATCAGAGCTGTGCAGGCAACAACTGTCATTAGTCCTTAAAACAAGAATGCTCACAACAAGTTCTTACCTGAAGATTGCTTAACATTACACAGATTTGGTGTGGTCTAAGTGTAATGGTAACATTGCATTAGTTAGTTTAAAGGGGGTTGGGAACCCAAATCTCCTATGCTCTAGTTATGCTTTGACCATGACACTATTATGGAAAAAGTCAGGAAGCAAGATTACCAAAGGACAGTTGAGTATCTACCCCCTGGGTAGTCTGGATTACATTTGCACAGCAGTGCCTAGTATGCAGGCCTGACTTCAGAGATATCCACCTTCTCTCTTCCATGTATAGCTTATATAACCCAGCCTGTTTGGCGCACAGGGGATAGCAATATTTTTAGGTGTCCAGAAACCTAAATGGCGGCACCTATGTGGATAATCTGGCCCATAGTGAAGTGTGGAATTCATGATCTGATGCTTGATCTCTCATGTTCCACAGACAACGGTTATTGATGTGAGCGATTCAGTTCCAGCATGACCATTGAAAAGCTACACATTTGGACAGAATAGATCAAATACTTCAACTTTAACTGACACACAGCTTTATAGAAAATGGTATTGCCTATCTTTTCCCCAAATCAAGCTATGCTTTTCCAACTTTGAAAGCATTTCTATGTGGCATCTTTCATTAAAGATTTGAAATGCCATACTATATGCTGATCATCTGTTGCTTTACTGTCATTAGCCATAATCATTACTAAAACTTCTATATTGTTTGTAAGTAGTTTATATATTCCCTTTCCAGTTTGATAAATAATTGAGTGTGGCATTCTTTGACTGCACGTTTAGATCAGCTCTTTCATAAATTCCTTCCATGGCCTGCTTCTTGAAATCTTTATAATGTCCCCAAATCACGCCCATTAAATTAGATACAGTTTATCTGTAGCATTGTCCTTTCACAGACCCTACATATAATATGGTAAATGTTATACCTTGCACTTTTAAGTAAAAAATAAAAATAAGTGATTTACTAATAGTAAAAATTACTTTAAAAAAAAAAAAAAAAGATAAAATAGAAGCTTGATGGAAGTGAATTCTCTAGTTACCATGGAAACATGTGGAACATAAGCTTTGAAAACAGGATTCATCTTTTTCCAGTATTAGTTAGGCTACACTACATAAAATCTCTGGTTTCTATCTTTACATAGGTCTTCTAGGATCTGCATAATGTAATAGCATTTAAGACACTCAAACAGATGAATAACAATTCCCTGAGGGATCTGTAAATCTAGTAGTAAATTGTTAATCTCATTACTTGACCTATATGCACAGAAGAAAAATGCAGAGGAACATAGGTTATGCACATTAGCTTGCCAGCATTTGAATTATATAAATAGCATGGGAACAAAAATAAGAATCTTATTGCCAGAATGAGTGTAACTAAATGTAATAACTTTGGCATGGTTTTGCCCCAAATCATTCACAGGGTTTGAACCACTGATGTGGTACCTTTATTACTTCTGTGGCTGAAGGAATAACTCCATCATCTTGGAGAAATGGTGGGCTATATCTAGATATACACAATATGATCAAGGCACAGAAGAGGTTTCAGGGCATGTTTTACAAATTATGATAGTTGTACCAATGAGATAAGGGAATGTAACAGTATGTGAAACTTGGTTAATGATGTTTCAAACCTCTGAGTTTGCACAGAAATCTACTGTGGTAGGAGTGTTCTGAACCTTTTCTCTACCCAAGCCTGACCTTGACCGATTATTGAAGATTAAAAAGGACATGCATTCTTATTTTAATAAAATACCTTAGGATAGCAATATTTTATTTTCTCTTAATGGCCATTTTAATAAAATCATTTGTACTTGTGAAGTGTTCACTGGAAACGCAACACAGATTTTTTTACCCTTTGCCTTTCATTTTGTAAGTAATTAGTTTTGCCCCTTTCTAGCTATACTGGCTTCCGTAATTATTCCTCCATTTCACTGTAAGTGGTTCTGTAAGAAATGATTATTTGCACTACGTAAAGCATTTGCTTATAAGTGCCCACTAGGCAGGTAGTTGAGCAGTCTGCACACTTTAGTGCTCCCTTGACTAATGTTCTGTGAGTTTTTGATTATAACTATTCTTTGTTGGCTTTTTGCTGTCACTGTTCTGGTTTTTATGCTAGTGGTTGGTACTATCAAGGTAAATCTAGCTTTTTATGTATTTATAACGTTTACAAGTTTTATTTTCCCTTTTAGTTCACCAACAGCTGACTGATCAAAATATTCCTCTCAATGCCAATCCCTTATGTAACCCATGCTTTTTCAGTGCTTTCATGTTAGGCCTACTTTTCTAGTGGTATTACATGAGGGACTAATTTGGCAAAGGATGGTTTAAAAAGTGAAATGATATTTAATACTAAAGATAGGACTAAAATATAGTATGGTCCTCAGATATTCTAAAGATGCTAAACAGTAATGATGAAATATTGCTAATAAGGTTACAAGCCAATACCTTAATGATTTTTATTTCTTGATAATAGCATGTGAGAAGGTGTGTTCCCTAATTAGGGAAGATGCTTTGTGATATGAAAGGTAATCCTACCGGGACGTGACACATCCTATCCCTTATCAAATATGTGGAATTGGATGCGGTCTCCTTTGTTGTTCATGCTGCTCACATTTTATATTAGCATATGTTAGAATCTAGCAGGTTCCTATCAATTTTTATTTAGATTTTTCTTTTATATAGCTAGAAGCTGGAGATTGATGAAACTGGTTTCTACTGTGCCTTAGAATACAAATTTGTTTTCTCGGGGGGGGGGGAGGAAATCTTCAAAATGGCAAAGATTGTATCTTTTTATTTTTTTTTTTAAATGACAGAAACTGTTAAAGTGGTATAAAAGGGCTAAATAATTCAGGTTAGTGTTAGAAATGAATGTGTTCTTGAAAAATATTGGGTAAATATTTTCATGTAGACTATTGCAAGAGAAACATATATTAGAAATGGAGCAGCCCTAGTCTAGTAAATATTTTTTTCCTATACATTATTGACCATAAGCTAGTTTGCTCCAATATGCCTCTCCTTCCCTCCCCCCCCCCCCCCCCCTTCCCATCAGAATTTGGGAAAACACAGACACTGCAAATTCAGCATTCAACCAAAAAGAGTATGAACACTTAATGATCATTTTAATAGTTTTCAGAAACTTCCTTTTTATCACGCATCACTGGAAAATGTAGGTGATACCAACAAAAATATCAATTTTGTATCCCAAATGTTAATTCAAAAAAAAAAAAAAAAAAAGGGGCACACATGGTACTGAAACTATTACTAAATATTACACTAAGCACCATATTTAGGAATACTTGCAATTACACATATCACAGTGTAACATAATACTTAACCACCTAGCAAAATCCACAAAAGGGCAAACTAAAACTACAGCAAAAAACAAAAACAAACTATAATTAAAAAGACACAGCAGAGCAATAAATAAGCAACACATAGATGGGATCTCTAGAAACTCTAAGATGCCTGATGATGGTTCCGAATAAACTTTGACTGCTTTTCTGCACAGTGACAAAAGGAGGGGTGGACAGTATTGTAATCAGTTATAATTTAAAGACACACCCTAACTTGGAGGAGTTGGGAATTGGGAGGTGGTTCCTCAGTTACAGTAGTACCTGTTAGTTAATTAAAGAAAGTGTCTGCAGAGGTTGTCTAGTGCTCCATAATTAATGTTTGTTGTTCTTATTTGTGTATACCTATATTTGTGTATCACTCAGCCTGGTGATTAGTCACTACATGGTATAAGAAGTGGCGTATGAGAAATAACTTGAAAGAATTTGAGTTCCAAACTAAAACAGAAGTTGAAAACTAAGAGCGAGTGGAGCAACACAGCAATGTAGAAGGACAAGGGCCACTGTAAGCAATCTCCTTGCACAGTGATAGTCTAACTAAATGGACAGTTAGTCATAGAAGTGTTGCAAACTACACCTGTCCTTTTGATACCAAACACCACAGAAGAGAATAGGAGGGTGTTCAGACAAAGGTGTGTGAGTGGTAGCCAGCAGCCATGGGGGTAAAAGTAAAAAATAACACAGTCAAATCCTCAATCTTTCTGCATATTGGGGAGGAAGCCCTGACTGTTTGGGAGGCAACCCTGGCTGTTTATAACACCTTTAGCTTCACAGAAGGCCAAAATATGATGTTAAGTTCAGTCCTGTCTAAATTTGAGGAGTGCTGCATGCCAAAAAAAAATAAGATTTCAAGAGACACATATATCTTTTTTGATGTGCAGACAAACAACAGGACAAAGTATAGACTATTATGTTACTGAACTAAAGAGTCTGAGTAAGAACTGTTCTTATAGGAACTTGGCAGAATTTCTGATTAGAGGTAGAATTTCCTGTGGCATTGCAAACACTGCATGACAAGGAAGGCTATTATGTGAGAAAGACTTGTCCCTAGAAAAAGATATCTAAATATGTAGGACAGCAAAAACTGTAAAGGTCTAGGCCTCAGAGCTCAATGCACCAAAAGGGGGTGTTCGTGCAGTAGGCATGAAAGAATCTGGCCAGAAAAAGACACCTTATATGATGGAATTTTCCTGTGGTAAGAAGCTGCCTCACAGAGTGAAATTTTCCATTTGTAAGGAGAATACAAAGAGAGAGAGAGAGATAAAATAGGTAAGTGTGTATAATGGGTTTCCACACATCATACACATTTGCCTATTTTTTCTCCCTCTCGCTCAGTATTCTCCTTGACAAATAAGGCAGGGTGACCTCAAACATTATGCTCTATTTGGAAAGCTGTGTGTCATGGTGTGGGGTCCTGCAGGAGGGCCGTGATCTCCTCAAGGCCCCCTTCCCATGCCAAGTTGGCCCAAGAGCACCATCAAATTCTCGTCCGCCACGTCTTTGATGATACAATATTTGGGAGACTGCCTTTTACGCCCTCTTGGTCACTTCTTGCTCGACACTTGAACCCCATGGTTTCCCGGACCTCTCGTGGGTCCCTCTCTGCAATGGGTGCTTCAGGGGCACCCTAGCCTTATGGGCTATGCCTGGCTCCAACCACCCCTTTACCACGCCCCAAGCCTCACAGCTGGAATAGACATTGTTTGGTCCAGGTCTACACCCTCTCCCTGGCGCTCGGGTTCTCCGCGGCCCTGTCTCTCTCTGCACCCTCTCTCTGGCACTTCTCAAAATGCTGTCCCCTTCTCTAGGGCTTCTCAAAGTGCCTCAAAGCACGGACCCCTTTTCTGGGCCTCCTCAGTAATGCCGTCCTCCCTCGGGGGCCTCCTCAGTAATGCCGCCCCTTTCTCTGGGGCTTCTCCACAACTCTGCCCTCTCTCTGGGGCTCCTCATCAATGCCTCTCTCTCTGGGGCCTCTCAACTGCCCCATTTCTGGGGCTGGGGTCAGTGCACCCCAACTGCTGCACCCTCACTGGCGCTGAGGTCCCCACACTGCTGTGAGTCCCTTATGAGGCCTCCTCCAACCCCTAGTAATCTCACCCAAACCACCGGTGACAAACAGTAAACAAAATGCAAGCCCTTCGGCTATAACTTAAATGGAAGCCGCACAACTATAACAACGCTCCCGTTTACCTGGGAATACTCCATCCCTCAGCCCTGTCAGATGCAGATGCAGCTGCAGCTGCAGCTGCTGCTGCTGCTGCTGCTGTCAAGCTTCCCCTCTCTTCCCCAAGAGAGCTTCTTCCCCTTTGACTGCTGGCAGGAAACTGCCTTCTGGCCTCAGCCCCTAGGATTTATAAGGGAGCCAGGCCCTGCCCCTTCTGGTCAGCTGACCTCCTCTGGTTGCCCTGGCAACACACAGCTGGGCTCGTCCCTCACTGCTAGGGCTCCTTCCCTAGCAGTTTTTTCCTTCTTAGGAGCAGTGCACCTAAGTGCTCTGCAATACTATGTTTCAACTATTACAAGAGGAACCATTTTACTTGGTGCTGCAAATCCACAAACACACAAACCTCAAATGCACACAGTTGGAAGAGGAGGGTTTTTTTGTATTTTTGTTCTTGGGTTTTTTCAGTTTTATTTTGTTTTTTTTTGTTTTATAGCTATAGTGGGATAAAGCAAAATCAATGAGAGGGACTGTATTTTGCCACAAATGACTACATTTGAACATATACTGGAAGGACAGTTTTTTTCTAGATATAATGGAATCAGGAAAAATCAATGAAAGGGATTGCATTGTACTAGTGGAAGTGCAAGGAACAGTAGATCCTTTTAAATTGGACACTGGAGCTCAGATTAATATTTTACAAGAGTATGAATATAGAAAATTCAAATGAAGACCAAAAGTGAATCCAACAAACATCATAGCAATTGGAGATACAGAAACAAATGTACTAGTGCAAGGGATACGTATTGCTAGCATCCAATATAAAAGTAAAGTATACAAACTCTGCTTCATTGTGATACTTAGGGAGAAACTGGGTCTAGCAAAGTGTGTGCTGCTGTGCAAGAAAATAGAATGTTCATATCTACTTATGGCTGCAAACTGAAAAGTTTTCTTAGGGAGAAAGCAATTGTTCCAGAACACAAGAAACAACCATGTCTTTATGAAAAGAAATGTACCTACAGGCGCTGATGCAAATACTATCATGCAGAGAGAAAATGTCTGCCTCAGCTGTCTGTAGTTAAGGAACCTTGTGCTATGTGCTGTAAAAATGCAAGTCAGTGTTTTGTTAAACCTTGCACTGTGAGCTATACACATGTTTATCAGTTTAGAGTTAGCTTGGAGTTTGGAGCAGTCACACCTGTGACTCCTGTGCGGGGTCGTACAATGGCCACCCTACAGCAGCATGCTGGTGCATTGGTTCTGGCTTTCCATGCCTCACACCCTCCTTCACTCCCCACCAGCTCTGACCCATTTCAAGCTATTGTCATCTTCATCTCTGTGCAGAAATTCCATGTGGAAGAGGGGCAACTGCATCCTGGGATACTGGAGGACTTCAACTTGGATGGCAGAGCTGTGGGGAACAGGAGCAAGGTTATGCAGATCAGAGATAGTCTTGCCCCAGAGTGGCATAACTTTGAGCTGCATAACACGTGTTTTAAGATACTTAAAGGTGTTAACATGCAGCCAGTCCAGGAGTTAGTTCCAGGAGCCACCTATAATTATCATTAACAAGGCCCTGAATAGGATCCCAGTACAAGGACTCAGGTCTACCAAAGCTTAGAGGAAATGCTTGCCTCCAAAAACAAACAACAAACTGAATATGACACTTCATCCATCTGAGAAGAAAGTGAATACTCATGAGAAGGAAGATTCCCTAAAGTCTTATTAAAAAAGGCGAAGAAAAGAGGGAGTAGGACAGTGAGTGATGTGTTAGTGAGATGCTAGTAACTACTCCTCTTTAGATGAGTGTGTGTCTGACTATGGGTTTTACTGTGATAGTTCTCTGTTAACTGTATTCACATAGTTCAAATCTTGTGTAAATCATACTGTGCACAGATAATGAAGGATTAAGTGCCAGGACTGACACTACATGAAGGACAGGGTTAAATGGACCGTGAGTATCAGTGGAGCCTTGAGTGGTTTTGTTGACATATGGACAAATGTAGGATGCTGTACACCCAGAAGGTGTCCAAAAGAGACCATCATGATAATGGGACAGCAGGTTGCAAAACAGTAGTTTGGCAGCTTATGGCAAGAAGAGTTGGGGGACTAGAGAAATAAAGGATCTCTGGAGAGCTAGAAAGGGAACAGCTGAGTATCTTTAGGGGCACTCTGGGCTGTGCAGGCTGGACTGGAGATGGAGGCATCACTTAACCCCTTTGGAAGGGACAGAGAACCTCTGGCTGAATGGCTCCTCCCCAATAAATGCCTTTCCTGAATAAAACATCTGCTGTTCTGCTTGGACCTGTAGGCTATACTTGGTCACTCCAAGAAGAGGGGTTATTTTTAAGAAGGAAGGTATAACAATAATTTGGAGACACTCCCAAATTTAGAAGAGTTGGGAATTGGGAGATGGTCCTTCATTTAGGTAGTAGCTCTTAGTTAGAGACAAAGGGTCTGCGTAGGTTATCTATTACTCCACAATTAAAGATTGTTTAGTTCTTCTCATTCATGTATGCCTCTTTTTATTGAACGTAGTGATCAGTGCATAGAGTAACCAGCAAAAAAACTATAATGGCAATTTAATGGGAGATGTGTGTTTATAGCCCCTTAGGTAGAGAAGGGAATCCCTCTTCATGCAGAAATGTTCTAAACCCTATATATTTATATTAAGCTGATCTCCTTTAGCTATGTTTTCAAAGAAATCAAAATCTGTAACTTTATTTTGTATATAGTAATATTGTGAAAATCTGGTATTTGAATCCTGCTGTTAATAGTAATGTCCTGTTTCTCTTTTAGCAATATCTCTTTTAGATTGTTTCTGATTTTACTTGCATCTATTTTATGCCAGTATGACTCCATTGACTTTGTTAGGGTTGCTTCTGATTCCCACTGGTGAAACATGCAGAGGAGGCAATATCCTCTGCCTCATTTTCCTCCCCTCATGAACAGGAAAAATTATCCTTTTATTTTTACTTGCAGGGGTGTTATGATGCTAAGTCATACCGTAATCCTGTTTTCTTATAGGTTCTTAAGAGTTTTACCATTTCTGTCAAGCAAAACAGCACAGCATCTATACAGTGCTGTGCAAGTGAAAAGGGTTATGAGAATGCAATTGTTATAAAAGGATAAACAGTTAGGTACTTAAATAGGACTTAGACAGAATTGAGGTATCTAATTAACAAAAAGCAATCCAGAATTCGCTTCTACTGGACACTAAATTTATTTAGTACCAACATCTTGGCCTGAAAAAGTGACTGGGCTCCTACACTTAGGCTTACAGGCATTCATATAAACAACCTACTCTAAACAAATAGAAATCTAATTTCTGCCTAAGTGCTATTGCAGTTTATAAAAGAGTTGAGGCAGCCCCCGAGGGACCTGATCTATTAAATGTGTTCAGAATTTGCTTAATTTACAGTGACAGAATTAAATTCAGCATGAAGCACATCATCCGGAGTCACTCTACTCAAAATATGGCTGAAGAAGGAGAGAGAAGGTGTCCTCCAATTCTTCCGGTGATCTTGGGTCACTTGGTAGAAAGTCATGCAAGATTATTAGAGCTAAAAGGACAGCAAGCAAGAGAGAACCCAAGATTATCACCAAGTAATGAGGAGAATGAAGTAGAATAAAGGAAGTGAAGCATCACCACCTCCACACACACACTTCTTGTTGTTACAGGGGAAAAGGGATTTTGATTAAAATAAATTACATGTGAACTAAATAGAAGTGAAGTGATAATTAGAGGAATTCCAGAACCTAATTGTCACTTATTCAGTGATATTCTGAGCTCCCCCTCAATATGTTATGCTTAAACTATGATTAACCAGGTAATCATACCTTAAGCTGTGACCAACTACAAGTTTCCCCAATTCATGGTGTGATAAAACAAGGAATAAAGGAGAAAGTTATTCCACAAAAAATGTGTAAAAGATGTGTGGCTTGTTCTAATCATGTCATTAATTGAACCTGTGGCCAAGTGTTCCCCCATGGCTGGGAGCCCCATCAGCTGAGGGGCTCTGAGTGCCAGGGATGCACCACCCGCTGCCAGAGCTGCGCTGACATGGCTCAGAGTGGTGGTAGCATTGTCATCCGCAGGGCTGGCAGAGGGGAGAATGCTGCCCCTGTGCACCTCTTCTGTGGTGGGTCTCACAGCAGGGGTAGCATCGTTGACTTTGGAGCTCACAGCGGGCGCAGTGGGAAGAATGCTCCCCACTCTGTGAGCCTGGTGAGATGCAGGGCTCACAACAGGGAGGACGCTGCCACCACTTGCAAGCCTAGGCAGCAACATTCTCCCTGCTGCCGCCATGAGCCCTGCAGCCCCTCAGGCTCACAGTGGGGGCAGTATGGGGAATATTGCTCCCACTGCGAACCTGGTCAAGTCCTATCTACTGCAGGGCTCTCAGCTGTGGGGACCAGTACAGAGAGCTCAGGATCATGAACCCTGGCTCCTTCTGCACTAGTGATAAGCCACAATGGGATCTAATGCATGATCTCACAATCACATGTCCTGTCATACATGTGTTGTGTACAATGAGGCATGATTGTGTGGATTGCACATTAGATCCCATTGTGCCTATACATTCACATGTAGAGAGGCCCTAAGAAAGGGTACCATCAATATGCTTTGGCTACTTGAGCTTATTTTAACAAACTAAGTCCTGTCTTTGTAGTAGCAGAATGTTGACAGTGCCCTCATTTCCCTTGTAGCAAGTAAAAGGGTGTTTTTAATGTTTCAGACATTATGCTTTGTTGTTGTGCATGTGGGTTGTTTCCAAAAAGGAGTAACTAGGATGGCATAACTGAGAATTTTGGTATCCTTTCAGGGCAAAGATTCCTGAAAAAGGGAGGACGGTGCTGAGCTCAGCACTCCAACCAGTTGGAGAGACTCAAAGATCCAGTTGCTGGACTTTTGCACAGTGGTGGCTGCTGCTAATGATTCTGCCATGTATGCTGTCCAGAAGCTACTTTTGTGGCACAGTGGAAGGGACGGCTTACCTTCCTGGACTATGGATACTCTACCCCCCACCCCCAGTACATACATATTGGATGCAGGGCTATGTCTGTTCTGGCAAAGGCTCCCTGGGAGGGTGAGGGGGGAGCACCATTCTGATCACACTACTAGCCTCCCACACCCCAGATAGACTGCTTGGTCTTGTTCTACCCTGCCTGGTTACTATGGCTGGACAGGGCAGCATAGGGCTGCCCCTACTTTGGAAAAGACATTGGGGGGGGGGTCGGGGGGTCAATTCTTGTTCTTCCTTATAGTCGGCACCCTGGGCTAATGTCCTTCTTTCCCTTCCCTAGTTATGCTACTGACTAGATGACCTCCTGAAGTTCCTTCTAGCCTTTAATTCTTTAGTTTTTTCCCCTATTTTTCTATTATAAAAAAGCATTTTCTATTATAAAAAAGCATTGCATGTGTCTACATGTGCATGAATGCACCTTTTATAATGCTCATTACATTTAGTACTTTCAATGTGAAATCCTAAATTAATGTGCATTAGGCTGTGCTAATGTGCAGTGGCTAATTTGCGCACTTTTTTAGTGATGCTTAATGTGCAGTAAACTATTTTACTGCACTTTAGTGTAATGTCATGGGTTTTTTTACATGGTACTTTAATGCACAGTAAAATAGTCTAAGGTGCATTAAAGCACATGTGTAGATGCACCCCTTGAGAATTATTTAATGATCAAGTAAAAATACTCTCTGTTTAAAGGGCCGCAAGATTATCTGTGTTTGGAGAAGGACAGCATTACCAAGAAGCCCAATTGTTACTGTCCTTAAAAACTCTTAGCAATGCAAAATGAAAGAATTTACAAGAGACATTATGATGAAAGAAGTGTGAATAGTCTGTATAAATAGAATATATCCCTAACATATGATTCATTGACTACCTCATATGTAATGGGTGTTTTAAGCACAGAAAAATATGATTTTCTACACAGTGGGCACTTCTACATGAGATGCTACATTGTCGTAACGATGAGCTACGGTGACATATCTTGTTATTACGGTGTCATAGCGGAGGCAGGCACTAACTGTGACACCATGGCTACTGCGCAATGGCAATGAGCTCTTGTGCAGTAACTTGTTGTTACTGTACAGTGGGGTTGAAAATGACCTGTACACCACCAGGACTGTGCAGTACCAGCATGCAAGTACCGTCATTAAAAACCAAGTATTAAATGACTGCACAGTACCAACTACACAATCAGGGGCATGTGCAGATGCACCCAGTGATCATAATATAACCAGTATATGACACAAGTAAAAGAGAATATAAAAGAGAATATAGTCTTTGGATTTTACTTGCTAAAACCCTGATCTGACAAAGTCTGTGCAAATGGACTTCTGTGCCTATATAAACCCCAGAGACTTCTACAAGGTTGGTAAAAGTGCAAAGGACTTGTAAAATGTACATATATTCTTATGCTTAAAAGAAACATAAATTGCTTTTAGACTTTATACATGTGTGTGTTTGAAAAGCATCAATAATTTCTCTGATAGTACTCCGAGAGGAAGTTGGAAGAAGCAGACTGAATACCAGAGAGATCAGAAATATAGGTTAGACATAAAGGCAATATAATAGTATATACTAGTCATTACTACTATAAATTTCTGATTCCACATCAAAAATGACAGTATACAAAAACAATTATGTTTGCTAACCAAGACATACTAAGATCTAGTTACACACATAGCACAGACTATAACTTTAGACGTCTTCTAAAACATATAGGACAATCAGTGCTAATGAAGGTTCACAACCCGAGGGTATTTCATGTATAGGTGGAGTACTCTCACCGTTTTGACAGTGAATTAAATGGGGGAAGCTATGGTCTGAAAAAGAAAAGGCTAGTCTAGACACATACCTTTGGGAGGTGGTTCACAGCTGTGAATTCCCAATGAAGGCTGACAGATCACTCACTATATATACTACTCTGGCATTAAGTTCTTAAGTCCTGGAAAGGGTCAGTATGTAAGCTACATATCCCTCGTTGGCACTTATTATTGATTAGCTGAGGCAATTCCTCACTTAAATTGGATTTTGTTGATCCCTTCTGAGATGCTTAACTTCATAGGCACAGGAAGCCTTGGTGTCCAGCATAAGATCCTGAATTCAGGATCATCCCCAGGACCTATCATCAAAACTTACATATTTCAATCCTTTATTGCATCATGAGCTGCAGGTCTGTCAGTTCTTCTAGTGATAAGAGGCTACAACATTTAGTACAGCTCTCATTTGTGTATTAGCAAATTTGTCTTTTGATCCAGTAGTTTGTTACAAGTTCGATTTGTAAATTTATCTGCTTCAAGCTTTTTTCTGCTTTTTACCTCTGTTCATAATGGCTTCAGTAGCCATTAAAGGTACACACAGACATTCAGGAAATTTAGGGGGAGGTTAGATCACATTAAAAATGTTCATGCAATCTAACTTAGTTTGCCAACATGTAGGTCTGACAATTAAATGCCTAGTTAAGTCAATATACATGAAAACTGTACAGAAGTTCCAGGAAGCTTCGATCAATCAAATAAATGCCTGACTCAATCTGGTTTAACTTTATCTTCAAGATGGACTAAATTAGATTGGGTATGGCAAGACAGATCTCACTGAAGTTTTATACATGTTCCCAGGGAAACTCCAGGGCTGGGAAAGTCCAGCCATTGGCCCCAGCCCCAGGGTTGCACTTTTCCTATCCCCCATGGCACCAGGCTATTTTTAGCCCTCTGACCCCTCCCCTATTCCCAGATGGACAACGCTTCCTCTTCAGAAATCCAGCTCCTCCATGAGCCTGCTTTCCCCCCACCGCTCCCATCCTGCAAGCCACTCCTGGTGCCAGTTTTACTGGTTTTTGCTGGTGCTGGGAACAGATGCAGTGGGGGAGGGGGGAGGGAGGGGTTAGTTTACCCAGGGGAAGGGTCTAAAAATAGCACCTTATCTAAGGGGGGAAAGAGGCCCCATTGCAGAATCCCCAGCCCCCCCCCATGATTCTGCCATCCCCTGTCCAATCCCCCCAACCCTCCGACACTCTTCATAGCCCCTGACTCCCCAATCCTCCCCACAGACCTTCCTAGCCCACCCCTTGGTTCCCCCAAGCTCCCTACAGACCCTGCTTGTCCCCCTGGTCTTGCCCAAATCCCCCCACAGGCCCCCCTAGCTCCCCCAGCCCTATAAAGTCCCCAACAGACCTTGCTAGCCCCCATCCTACCTGACTCCCCACCCACCCCAACTTACTTTAGATCTGGGGACATTTTAAAATAATAAAATTAAAAATATTAATATACTTGATCAAAATCTGATTAACTAGAGATCATAGTTCACCAAAGGTCTTTTTTTGCAGTGTAGATACACTGAGGAAATCTTTAAAGAAGTTATGAAAATAATCTTAAAACACTTTGCAGGGCTGAAGCTCTGCTGGAGTTTAAGAATGGGACAGATCAATAGAACCTTTAAGCCCCTTCTCTCTTCTGATGGGGCTCACCCTTAACAACCCAGGGGTCACCCTTAACAACCCAGTGCCCTTATATGCATCTGAAAGACACATCTTACCCCCTGTGAACCCAGGTCTTTTCTACTACATGAATTTTGATTACTTATCTAAAAACTGTAAGATATAGTTGTGGTTGTTATCTAAAACAAGCACAAGGAACAGTACCAGTGGATTAATGACTGTTTAAAGGAATATTCTGTTCTTATCCAAGTCTTATATTGTATTCTGGTATCTTCTGCTTCCTCGAAGATTACAAATCCATTGCTTCTAGGATTTCCTCAATTATATGAACTCTACTTTACATTATTGGATTTTTAGTACCTTTTACATTATTTGTTATAGTGTTAATCAAACTGACATTATCCTGTATTCAATAATTATAAGATGGAAATGGATAAATTTGGATATAAGCTCTATTTGCTCCTGAATCAAGAGATTAATTAAAATACAACAAAACTATGAGGTTATAAATGAAAACATGAGAAGAAAATCCCACAAAGCACTCAAACGATATTCATTTAAAATGGCCTGGGAAAGAAGAGCACAATGCCTTGAAAAGAGGCACTATTTTGAGTCATTTATTCCTGGTAATATTTGTTTTTGTTTGCTGTTTAACTTTGAGATCTATATCCATTACTGCTCTACAGCTAATTTATCTCTCATCATTAATCAGTGATTGCTATATCTATCAATCAAGTTATGTTGGCCTGAAATGAACCAGAATCATGTGGTATAGGTTCCCTTTTCACACTTTCTGAAACACAAATAATAGCATAGTGTTAAATAGAAAATTCCAAGATAATATAGAGTCAAAGCAAAATGATGTTTGCATCTAGATTCTCAATAGGTGCATCTACATGTACACTTTACTGCAGTTGGCTAATTAGCTCCACAGTAAAGCATCAACAGTATACATGGGCACCCATATTAGGGCGCAGTAAATTAATTAACTGCCATGGGACAGTACTGTCCAAGACAAGTACTATCCTATGGTAGAATAATTTATGCCCCTGAAACACATGTGTAGACAGTGACCGTGGCTGACTGGGGCAGAAGGGTGCTACAGTACAAGGGCTGCCTGCCATCTAGCCCCATCTTGTAGCACCCTAGTGCCCCAGTCAGTCCCTCTGCCACCTGATGCCACCATCTGGAGTCTGGGGCTGACTTCCTGGGCCCCCTGCCAGACTGCTGTGCCCTGGCTCAACATGCTGCAGTCCCAGAGACACATGTAAACACTGCACTGGGAGAAAAAAATTCTGTCATGCACTGAACTGGAGTTTATTTCTTCACCCTAATTGCACATGTAGAGGCACTGAATGTGTTGTGCAATGGAATTGTATCAATACTTAATAACTGGCATAAGGAAAAATAGGTCTGAAAATAGAATATACCTTTATAAGTGTTTTCTTGTTAACTTGTTGGGGAAGTAATTGCACAATACAGAATGTGATGAGCTTCCCTTGCCTGGTTTCAGGTCATCTTCAATGCACTTTTGCTGTTTGTGCTGAATGGCATTCCTGATCTCATCTGGAATAAGCTTGATGGTGCCTCAGCAATTCAATAATGTATGAGTGGCATATCACTCTCCATTTCCCTTGACAATGCTTACCTTGTGAAAGCTGATAAAAGGTCTGGATACTGATAAGCTCATCTTTTTCCTTAAAGAGAATATGGAATACTTTGACTAACTGTTGATTTTGAATGATTACCCTTGGAATTGCTAGTGTACTCAACAGCAGACATTGAAAGGCATTTAATATTGAGCATTATGGGATAGATGTTAGTGGCACAGAACATTTCAGAGAAGCTTTATGATAAATGCAGTTTGACTGTATTGGAAACAATAGTAGCTCTTGTATTAGTGCTATCATGTTTTTTTTTTACAGACAACTAGGTAACTTACATCAAGACTGCAATTAGACAAACTGATCTTTGTAGAAGAAGTATATAGCAAATGATGATACTAGTTTTTTAATGTGTTTTATTGTCAAATAGATAGAAGTGAAGCAATCTTCATATCTATGACGCAAGTCTTATTTAAAATGAGTTGTTTTTTTTCTAATTGAGATTGAGTGAATAGAGGGAAAAGGATCTAGAAAGCAAAGAGCATAATTCTATTTGAATTCAGACATATTAATGTAACATACTTAGCCAAAAATAAAATTGGCTGTCATGGCTTCACATTCAGTTTGTAATTTTCATTCATTTGCAGTTTTAGTTCTCTTTTGCAGCCAAAGAACACTTTGGGATCACATGGTACATAGAACTGATCAGGACCTCTTGTTCCTTTTCTGATTAATTATTTAACCAGTGCTTGGAAGACTAGATGCATAGGATGTGACAACTTGCCTCATTCTCTACTGGATCTGAATAACAACCATGTTAGCTGTTCCATGAGGATGAAGTGGTAGTCTGGGTCTTATGTAGGGGATTTTGTATCCCATTTGTTCTACAGAGATGACTATTTAAACTTCAAATCACTTTCTGGGCTGCCATTTTTTCAAGTTAAGGACTTTCACTATACATCATATAAACCTCTAACCAGCAGCTACATCTTTTCATGGATCCTATTTCTCTCTGGAATGTTGTAGTATTTATGGCATAATCTATATTTTACTACCCACTCCTGTTACTACAGAAAGCATATCACATTTCTTCCAAAAACAAAGACTACAGAAGTAGAAAGACTCCATGAGCACCCTCCACTCTCTACACTGGCTTCTTCTACACTATTGAATTCAGTCCAACCTACCTATGCTTTCTACCAATATATTAAGTTGTCTGAGCAGAGAATATTGAAAGGATCACCTTAAAATTGGCAAAAAGTACCATATAGTCAATAGCTCTATTCCTCAGATACAATCAAGTGGTTCATGGCAAGGGTGAAGCTTATTTAGACAAAAAATAACGCTTTCATCAGGAGATGGTCTAAGCCAGTGATTCCCAATCTTTTTGGAGGAGGGGGGTCCCCATGCCTGCGCTACACTCAGTGGTGAACCCAGAAGTGCCATGCATGGAAGCACCAGCGGCGAACCCAGAAGTGTTCTTCTTGAACACTTTGCGACCCTCCTGAGGGCCCCCCATGACCCTGATTTGGGTCATGACCCTAGGTTGGGAACTGCTGATCTAAGCCAACCAGATAGTTTCCTACAAGAACAAATAATCACCCCAAACTCTACCAAATGCAAGACCCTTTCTTTGACTGCTTTTAATAACATACATATGCAGCACAGAGACATTAAGGGATCTTTTACTTTTAGGACTAGAAACTCTATTTTACTTATTAGGCTTATAAGTGGACTTGGGCACCTAAGTATGATTCTAATCTATCCAGTTCAAGATTTTGAAAATACACTAATGCATCTACTTTTGCAACAAGCCATCATCTGACCCTGAACACTGATTCACAAAAAAGCATTGAGGAAAAGGAGGACCCACAACAGTTTTTCAGGGGGTTGAACAGTGTGAATTAAGATCACACATAAGTGCCTAAATCCATCTATGTGTCTACTAAGTATCAAAAATCATACCATGATGTAACTGTAACATGTAATTGCAGCTTTTGGAACTTCCACATAGTTTGTAATTCTATTTCCTCCTGAAATGGAATAGGACTATCCTATGTGCTTACCTGCCAGAAGTAAAACAGAGAAGGAGAGTTTTTTCACTTTTCAGTGAAATAGCTTAGGCTGCTTACAGATGTAAAAAAAAACAAACAAACCCCAAAACCCTGGCGCTTTACTTTAAACTCCTTGAGGCCCTGTGTCATTCCGAGTGCATTCCCAGAAGAGGCATTCTGTTAGTTTGACCCAGCATGCCAAATGTCTGTATAGATAAGGGGCACATGTACACGAGACACTGTGTTACCGTACTGATGAGCTACAGTGACATAGTTTATTGCTATGTCATCTAAAAATCTAAAAAGGCATCTAAAAATAATGATGTGCCACTGGGACTGTGCAGTACCAGTGGGGACTGTGCAGTCATTTAGTACTTGGTAAAGCTAGTACTAAATCACTTTGCAGTACCAAATCTGTAGTCAGGGGCATGTGTAGATGCACCCCAGGTGCTTTAGGGGGGCTTTTTTGGTGCTTTTATTTAATAGCTGATTGATTCAATCAGCTATTAGATAAAAGCACCAAAAAAGCCCTGCTGAAGTCCCCAATCAATACAGATCCTGCAGAGCTGCATGGAACTGATGAGCTGCTTCCAGTAAAGTACTTTTTTCACATCTGTCAGCAGCCTTGGACCCTAGGTCACTACTTAGGGAGAAGAAGACTAGGAAATAGCACAGAAGTTTGATACATCAGTTCAACCTAAATAGACCTGAACTGAGTGTACCTCATACCATGTCTATCTTAGGTCAATTGCACCATTTTTAGGCTGGTCTATGTGTGCCAAACTTCTATATGGTTAAAAGTTTAGATCAATCTACATTCACTTAGACAAGTCTAAGTGTAATGGCTGTACATGCCCCATGATTCTGGAACCCCACATCTAGAAGAGATTCAATCATGATTGTTCTAGTTCCATACAAAGCACTTTAACCACCAGGCCCCAGGTTAAATGCCATGCAGAACAAGAAGATTAGGTCTCCTCTTGAAGCTGGATCACTGAGAGATATACTGGATAAGGAACAAACCAGGAAAGGTTTTTTGATATGCCCCTGGAAGTGATGGGGCCCTACATTTGGACCCATGGTGAAGATGGGTCAGCAACTTTCCTACTATTGTTTATTCATTTTATCCAAGGAATATTAAATACAAGGTATAGTAGGCCCACTTCAAAGAAAGTGCTGGAGCTCTGGGCAATGCTAGGCCTGTGGCCTGATGGTTAGAGATCTTTACCAATTGCTTAATTCTATTTATTCCAGTCATCTGCCATGCCAGAGTGCAACCTACTAAGCAAGCTTAGTAGGAAAGCATGGATTATGCTGAATCCTAATGTGTGCCAATTCGAACCTGAAGTTAAACAGCTGTATACCTATCACCCAGGCACATGAATGGGTAAGGATCTGGTCCTAATTAAATGAACAAATTTAAAATAATTAAAAAAAAAAATCACATGATTTTCCCCTTTCAGAAAATAAGTTAAAATGAACTTCAGCCAGGGTTGCCAACTTTCCAAAAATTTAAGAAGAGTCAGTATAAAAAAGATTGAATTGACTATACATAAAATACTTAAAATGGAGCCATTTGTAAAAACACTAAACAACCAGAACTTGACTGAAACTCCATGGCTAGAAAGCAACTGGAAGCAAGCTGATAGACACAGCATAGCAGTGCTTCCTGGTGTCTGAATAGGTGCGTTGCATCCTGTTGAGAGCCTTTTTTCAGGGCTTTGTAGACCCCTCCCCCAACAGCCCAATGCTGTTTCTGCTGCTGAGCCCTCTCAGCTGCCTGCAATACATCTGGGTCACAGGTAACCTTCTTTGAGCATCTCTGCTAGGATGGGGGGAGCAGGCCAGTGGAAGTAAGTCTGGGGAAGGGGTGGTTGGGAGCGTATGGAGTTGTTGAAAGCATCAGAGTGTGGGGAGTGAATAGGGGACCCCGGGGTGATGGCAGCATGGAATAAAACCATTGCTGCAGTCAAACAGAGTTGCCAATGCAAGATTTTTTTTTTTTTTTGAACTGCAAGGTTTCCACTGACAACCAAAATGTTTTCATTTTTTAGGATATTTGTTGCTAAACATGGGGCCTGGCATTAGGGCAGGCCCTGGAATCAGGGCTGGGCCTGGCAGGAGTGTAATAATATTTACATTATATAAGACATAAATCAGGAAAATCATTTGTCAGTAAAAAAGTCTGATTGTTGATAAAATTGCAGATTGTCAGGAGTCATGAGGATAGGTAGAACCAAGTCACAAGAAAAAAGCTAAACAAAGGTTAAGAAAAAAAGCCTTAGGTAGGGAAGCAAAGAAATCTTGGTATGCCAAAGGGAACAAGCTCCCCTTTGGTTACCAGAAATTCTGAAAGCAGGGCTGTCACCCAGATCTAGTGAAGGTTAGTGAAATAAAGCCAATAAAAGCTGTAGGCAAAATAAAGAAATAAACTTGGTAAAGCAAATTGTTTTGAAGTTCTGTTCAGTCTTGTACTGGATTTGCTAACTATGAAAACTATGGCATTTTGGACAGTGTTTGTACCCTATCAGTGAGGTTGGAATTAATAGAATTCTCAACATCACACATATTTTCTTGAACTCTGAATATTGTGATCAGAAGCCCTGCAATTATGTCTACCTGAGTGCTTATTTTCCTTTATGTTTTTTTTATAAGATTCCTAACAGCTAAAGACCCTCTTTACAGTGTTGCTAGATACAAACTTTCAAAATGCTGTTGAAAACGTAGGCCTTTGTAAAGCTGGCTATAAGCACTATAACATACTGATAGTAGATTAATTAGTAATTGGGTAATTTAGAAGCAGTACAAGGCTGTATTTAAACAATGGAAATATACAATTAGTGAACAGAAGCCAGATCCACATAACAATGGTAAATCTTAATTATCTTGTGGCATGTCATTTATATTCTACTTGTAAAGTCCATTCTTGTCATTATTATTTAGATGTCATGGATGAGCTTCTAATTTGTATTCTTAAAGCATTTTAAGTACCACAAAAGAAGAAATAAAATATTTTATAAATCATTCTCAAGGTTCCTTGTATTAAATGAAACTGCTGACTTTCCTGCTTTTGGCAGCAACTCCAACTCTGCAATCTAACTCTATTCACTAATAAATTGGAAAGAAACCCAAACATCTTGAGTTTCATGTGCTTTTCATATTTATCTTCAATTGAAGCCAAAGATGGTATCAGAAGTGACCAAGAAGAGTTATTTGTAATCAAAATGCACACATTTTAAAATAAATACATATACTAAAAAAGACAAACGATCTTCAACAATTTTCGCACTGTGTTAAAGGAACAGTATTCAATGAATATTTGCATGCTGTATAACATTCAAACCATATCCTGGAAGCAATTATTTAAATAACAATGATATTTATTTTTTTCATCTTTCCTTTATATCTTTATTTTTACTTTCCTTTACCTATAATTACTTTAATATTATATTTCATTTCTCCACTCCTTCAATTTATACACTGTGCAAATACAACTCCTAAAACTACAAATATGTTCGGACTTTGTTTATACTGGTAGTTCCTATACCAGTTTCTTTTCTGTAGGGGTTTAGAAAATGAATGGCTGGTTACAATCGTGGAAAACATAAACGAAGCAGGTGGGGGCTCAGATAAGTCATTACCCCCGATGCATATTGACAAGGATCTATAAACCTTTTATTTCCTCTTCCTTTGATATTTGAAATAAATTTTCTTCTTCATATTCCAGAACTAGCATAGACATCCTGCTTGTATTCTAATTAATTTTTGGACCAGGAAGATTTTTCCCCCCACTGCCAGGCTAGCTGGGTTGAGATCATTTGATGTTCTTGTTTTGTTTTGCTACCTTCCTAGCAGTTACCCCAACTTTTTAATTGTCAGTTGCCCAATTCATGCATATATTCTGTAGTCACACTGTTTTTCTGGTAAATTAGGAAGAGGACTGAAATATAAGCGAATCCTTTGAGAACCTCTGAACTAAGACTAGGGTTCTTAATGCTTCTTTTCAGTCATAGAAAAACAGGACAGGAAGGGACCTCAGGAGTTTATCTAATCCAACTCTCTGCTCATTGTAGGTTCATTCCTGTCAAAACCAACTTAGACAAATATTTATCTAACTTATGATTAGACTTCCAATAATGAGGATTCCAAACTTCTCTAAGTAACCTGTTCTATTACTCTTAAGCACCCTCCAAGTTAGCAAGTTCTTCCCAATATAAAACCTAAATCTCCTTTACTGCAAATTAAGTTCTGTTTCTTGCCCAGCCCCACTGAACAATGGGAATGATTGATCACCATCCTTTTTATAACAAACCTTTTATGTATTTGAAGACTATTATTAAATCCCCTCTCAATCTTCTCTTCTCCAGAGCCAGTTATAGTTTTTTCAATGATTAGAGGTTTTCTAGCCCTCTAATCCTTTTTGTTACTCCTTGCTGGACTCCTTACAATTGTCTTACCAGTAGTGAATAGAGAAGAAGATTCATTTCCCATGATTATTGACACACCACAGTATGCTCTTAGATTTTTTCTTTTACAATATAAATAACTAATTGCTATTTTAATCGATTCTAATTTAATGTGGGTTCATATTCAACACCTCTACCTGCCTGAGCCAGTTCCAAAGCCCTATAGCCTACCGTCACTTTTTATTTTTACATCATCCTAAATGCTTTACTTGGCACTTATTTTCATAGATTTCATAGACATTAAGGAAGGCTGGAAGGGACCTCAGAAGATCATTGAGTCCAACCCCTGCCCCAGGGGAAGGAAGTCAGCTGGAGTCACAGGATCCCAGCAAGATAAACATCCAATTGACTCCTAAAGGAGTCCAGAGTAGCTGCTTGCACCACCTCAGGCGATAGTCTGTTTCAGGCCTTGGGGGCTTGGACAGTAAAGAAGTTCTTCCTTATGTCCAGCCTGAAACAGTCTTGGAGGAATTTGTGTGTGTTTGACCTTGTCATCCCATGGGGGGCTCTGGTGAAAAGACGTTCCCCCAGATCCTGATGTACACACCTTATATACTTATAGGCAGGCACCAGGTCCCCCCTGAGTCTGCGCTTTTCCAGGCGGAAGAGTCCCATAGCTCTCAGCCTGTCTTCATAAGGCCTGTTTTCCTGCCCTCTGATCATGCACATGGCTCTCCTCTGAACTCACTCAAGCTTCTCCACATCCTTTATAAATTGTGGAGCACAGAATTGGATGCAGTACTCCGGCTGCAGCCTCACCAAGGCCATGTACAGGGCGAGGATGACATCCTGGGATTTGCTAGAGAAGCACCTATGGATGCAAGCCAGAGTTTTGCTTGCTTTGCCGGCTGCAGCATCACATTTGTGGCTCATATTCATACACTGGTGACTCATAGTCATCCAATTTATTTCAGAACTTTTTTTCCTCCACTGTGTTAAGGACATTGAGTCTCATGTACATGCACACACTTTCATGCATATTAGCCTAATTTAATGTGCATTATGGGCACACGTCTACACATGTGCACACTTAATGCACATTAAAATGGTGAAATTAAGCTAATTATGCATAAATTTGATACCTGTAAATTTAGATGTGATTAGGTAAAGCACGTTAACAGACATGCAGATGTGACCTGGCACTAACTTCAATGCTGGCTCTGCCCAGCCACTAGGGATATATGGCACAGTTGTAGGGACTTGGCACTAACTTTAGATCCAAGTGCACTAAATTTAGTGCCAAGTCCCTGCACATGTAGACACCTGCCAAAAATCGCTTAATGCACATTAAATTTAGTTGTTCTTAAATGCATTTGCTGATGCACCTAGTGGGTGTGTCTACACATGCATTTACTCTGGCCCAAATTTACTGTGGTGTAAACTACTCCAGAGTAATGATTTAGGGAAGGAATCTGCACATGTGAGGATTAGGAAAAAAAAATGACCCAGTTCCCTACAGACTTCAATGGGCCCCTGTCACCACCAGGGGGAGCTCAAGGCTCCCCCTGGGTGCTAAGTCAGGGGCTATCAGGGAGCACTGTGCCAGGAGCCAGCTGCCTCCTGGCTCTGGGGGGCTGCCTGCTTCTGGGGTGGGGGTGATGTCCCCCTGCCCTGGCAGTAGGGAATTCCTGATCCTGGCTCCCTGATCAGGGGCATGGGGCTAGGAAAGAGCTGCAGGGGTAGGGCAGTTCCCAGACCTCTGTCCCCATGTTCATCTTCCAGTCTGAGCTCCATGGTTACGGGGCTCAGGCTGGGAGACCCTTATCTCCTGAGCTCTGGGGTTTCGGGGCTTGGTCTGGGAGAACCCTTATCTAGGAGATAAGAAGACCCTTATAGGGAGACCCTTATCTATGGACTAAATCAGAGAGGTACAGCAGAAGTTTTTGTAAGCCCCGTAGTACCTTCAGAGTATCTGATGAAATCAACAGGTGAACTTTATGCAGGCATTAGGAGATAGATTCTACTTGTAATCATTTGACATTTCCTTATGAAATCTTTAGCCAGCCCATTTTTAGCTCAACGCCCATCCCATAGACCAGATCTACACCTCCCCAAGGTCCATAGGCTATGGCCCCATATGCTAGATTAGGTATGCAGGGCAGCATGGAGCCTAAACTTGGTTTTGGGGCCAGGCAGAAGTTATATAGGGCCCCAAAGCCCAGAGATGAAGCCCCATGCATGAGGCTGGGTAGGGTCACAATAGGGCCTAGGAGCTTGACCTCAGCATGTAGGAATCGCATGGGAATGATTCACAAGCCTGCACTGTTAATCTGGTCCGCAGGTCAAAAACCATGAGCACCACTGGTCTGGACAATACAAATGTACTCTGGAGTTTAAAAATATATATATTGATATGCAAAGTGCAAACTTTCCAACTTCATGTGAATAGGTAATTTTCAAATTAAATTTGAATCCATTATGTTATGATTAATTATTCATTTGGTCACTTAATCTATATAGAATTATCTCATAGAATATAGATAGCTGTGTTTTGGTTACTGGGATTATTTTGATGACATCTGCTTTGTATCACTGTCAGCTTGTCTATTATGATGATCCATACTATTCTGTAAAATCTTATATCATTAAAAAAAAAAGAAAAGAAATTACTGCTGGGCTCATTGCTAGTGAGAAGAATTATAATTTTGTAAGCAAGCTAAAAAGAACAAAAGGAAAAACGGAAAATCACCTAAATGTTTGTACTTGATTCCAAAAGGTGCCTTTAGCGATGGGAATAATTATTTATAACTTTTTTGTTCACCTAACTGTTTTCAGAAGGCTTTAATTAGAGCCTGTATTTAAGATCCTTTTGTAATCCACACTTATATGTGAACCAGCTAACAAAGAGCTGCGTGATTAAATTGTGAATTCAGTTGAAGGCAGGTCTACAGACAGCTTTCACCATTTTTGTATTCCTTCTTTCTTTGGATTAATAAAACATTATTAACTAATAACCATTTGAGTAGGTTTGGAGTGTATATTTAATCCCAGATAATGAAAAAGATATCTTATTAGGTTAAGTACAATATTTGTATCTGCTTACTTCTCTAATAATAAGGTTCAAAATATATTACTTAATAACAACATATCTACAGAAACTTTTTATCATACACTTTTCATTATTTTTTCTCATTCTATTGGGCACATCACATGAGATGCTTAATGTGCATTGGACAAATTCTATTGCGAATTAGCAAGGCTGGCAAAAACTGTGCTAATGCGCTACTATGCAGTAGATGTAGTTCAAAGTGCATTATGCATCACACATAAAGTATGCAACTGCACTAATGGTGCATTGAATTAGTGTCTGTTATTACAGGTACTAAACTTAATGTACCATAATCACAGTGCAATAATGAACGTATAGATGTGTTCATTCAGACAAATTGGTTTAATCTTAAATGGAGTGCAGATACTTAAATTGGTCAGCTGCGTGATTAAATTGTGAATTCAGTTGAAGGCAGGTCTACAGACAGCTTTCACCATTTTTGTATTCCTTCTTTCTTTGGATTAATAAAACATTATTAACTAATAACCATTTGAGTAGGTTTGGAGTGTATATTTAATCCCAGATAATGAAAAAGATATCTTATTAGGTTAAGTACAATATTTGTATCTGCTTACTTCTCTAATAATAAGGTTCAAAATATATTACTTAATAACAACATATCTACAGAAACTTTTTATCATACACTTTTCATTATTTTTTCTCATTCTATTGGGCACATCACATGAGATGCTTAATGTGCATTGGACAAATTCTATTGCGAATTAGCAAGGCTGGCAAAAACTGTGCTAATGCGCTACTATGCAGTAGATGTAGTTCAAAGTGCATTATGCATCACACATAAAGTATGCAACTGCACTAATGGTGCATTGAATTAGTGTCTGTTATTACAGGTACTAAACTTAATGTACCATAATCACAGTGCAATAATGAACGTATAGATGTGTTCATTCAGACAAATTGGTTTAATCTTAAATGGAGTGCAGATACTTAAATTGGTCACCAATGGTGAATTGCAACCCACTAGGGGAAACACTATTGGATACTAAGAAGAAATACCCTTGGATACTATGTATCCAATTTATCCTATGTGTGTATTAAAACAAAACCCCAAAATAAAAACAAATAATTCTAGATCTGATCCTGGGACTCAAATCTTATTCCTATATCAGGTGCACTGGTTGAAACAGAAAGGGTTACATTCTATTTTCCCTTGGAATCTAACTGACCATATTTGGGTCATCTACAGGGCATTTTTAGTAGTAACAGACTCAGGAGGATTCTGTTCCTGGATGTGTAATATGTGCACATGAATTACTATATGCAATTATGTAGATGTGCATACTGAGCATGTGCAACCAAGGGCCATACATATGACCCTTATGGATGTGCAGCTACTTCTTTTAAAGTGGAGCCATTAATACAGTCTTTAGAAAAAATGAATGGAGGGCAGTGTAGGGAGAAAGCTTCTACCCCACTGGGTCCAGTTTGGACAAGAATCCAGGCTCAGACCCATAACCCTCTTCTTTTAAGACCAATAGCCACACAGCTTCTGGATTGTTCCCCTCCTTTTGGTCTCATATATCCCCCACATACCTGTCACTCATGATTTCCTCAGGGGCAGCTTCTAAAGAAGTAAAGAGGAGGTACTGGATAATGGCTGACCTATGGAGTGGTGGTTGGTAAGTGAGAGAATACTGTGCCCATTAGTGAGAGATCCCTAGATTCAAACCCTCTCTGCCTGAGGATGTTTGAGAATGCAGGTCCTCTGGCCTCTCAGGTGAGTCTCCTAGCCATCACCTTTTTGGATGCAACGATGGAAGTGTGCTATGACTCTTTTGCTCACCTGTGATATGTACACAGTTGTCTGCATGTGTAAGACTATTTGTCTAAGGCATGGAAGAGCCAACAATGTTCTGTAGATGACAAGGAAAAATAGAAACCTAGACTCCTGGATGACCAGGTAATTAATAGAATGCTACCCATAGTGTTTTGCCTTTAGATGAATCCAGTAGGGTGGTTGATGCCATTTAGGATCCTCTCAGTGCTTAACTGTCAGTCATCTTCCAGGATCAGGATGAAAGAGTTGCATTAAGTAAGGAAGTTAATGTTTGGGACTACATACATATTAAAAGAGGAAACAACAAAAAGGGGAAATAGGAAAAGAAATGAAAGCCATAAAGTTTAAGAAATGCAATAGAAAAGTTAAATGGGGAGTATTTCATTACACTTTCTCATTCTACAAGAGCCATAGACAGGTCATGATATTGAATTATAGCAAATCTAAAACTGATAAATAGAAACATACATTTAAATGACACATATGACTAAGACAACAATAGAATTTATATAGGGATTATAAGAGTATTTGTAGTTAAATAAGAACATGCAAATTAATTTAGAAAAAAAACCCTAGTGTTTTCAGGTATAAATGAACTATAAACTGACAGGCATCAGAAATAAATTCCCTCTGTAGACAAATTTTGCCTTGTCCACTTCAGAACCAGTTGCATCTCTGAATTATCAACATTGGATGCTAGTCATAGAACAGGATACTCAATTGAATGGAACACTGATTTGATGTAGTATGGCAATTTTGTTCTTTTCTGCTTTTTGTTTTTCAGAGTCATTGTTTTTGTTCCTTGTTGTCAGGGTATTTTTATTCCTTAAAACAAATTCAGTTCTGCTTGACAGTATTTGAGGGTTTTTGTTGTTGTTGTTGTTGTTAGGTGGTTTTTTGTTTATGTATTTGTTTTTCCTTAGTTTGGGGGACTTTTTGTTGTTGTTGTCACACACAACATATTATATAGAAATTAGGGATAGAAACAATTTGTCTCATTTACCATTCTGAAATGTAATATTTGTCTCTGTTTGTATATCCAATAAGCATCTACTACTCTAATCAAATATTAATTCCAAAACTACTGCCACTTTTATTTGGAAAAAATCAGCTATGAAAACAATAGGGGAAAAGTATATATTCTCTGCTGGAGCAAAAGAATACTTATAAAGCAGAAGCTGGAAGCTACTGTGTCTACTATTCCACCTGCAGGAGTTGGCAATAATAAAGGCTGTTCCATACAGAACATAACTTTTTATGTTGTCAAGGCAGTTCTTGACAAATCTTTATTTTTCCAACTGTTTACTGCACACAAGGGTTTTGAAACATAACAGTGCATATAGATATCTTTCTATACTTGTTCATACTACAGAAAATGATGGTACAAGAAGACTGAAACCCTAGGAGCAGATGCTACATGTCACACTTCGATATACCAACCACTAGGACTCCCCTTAACTATTGTTTTTCAAGCTGCATAATTTTATGGTTGAGGTAACAACATAATGCTAATGTTTATCTTCTTAATTAGACCATAGAGATAAATACAATCTGTTGCACTAGAAAATTCTGGGATTGACTGTTAAATGAGATTACATATTATTCTATGTTTATTTTCATTTTAAAATTAGATAAACGTCAGAAAAAGGGTATACATTGTTAAAACAAGCAACATATACTTGCTATTTGTGAGCAATTATTTACATTTTTAAAAACAATTTACACCTCCAGATCAAACTATTAATACATGTTTTTTTTCCAATTTTACTGGTATTTGAAACACAAAAAGACCAATCTTATTTTCATTGTGAGGAGCTGGTTGGATTAGTAGTTCAAGCAGTAGCCTTCCACCTTTTGAATCATACATCATATCCAGTATGTAAGGCTTTAATTAAGTTTGATGATATCTGTTCTGTACTTAGCAGATAATTTACATACCAGATCCAACACATCTAACACTTTGGCACAGTGCATCTCTTTTGATCATGAAAAGCTCAGAACTGAGATTTTATAAACAGAAAATTATATCCCATCCCTCAAGAGACAAACTTTTTTTGTTCAGGCAGGACTGGGTTCATTGAAAGGCTGCCACGAAACACTTTCACTGGAATTGCATAAAACTTGGTAACACACAGCATTGTTATTATTGTAATATCTTCTGTAGAAATATGTGTATCAATTCATCACCAAAATATTTCTATGATGAACATTTGTGAGGAAAGCTTAATTTAATGACATTTGGAATACTTTTTAATACCTGCTGCTTTTTCAAATTAAACATATATTAAAAAAAAAAAAAGTTGAGCTGAGGCAATTCCTTAGTCCTTTGCCAGTTATTCACACAGTATCAAACAAGCTTCCCATGTCTTTTTATGACTATAGATTCATGACCAAATGAAAAAAAAAAACAAACCACACCAAGTTTGAAATTTGTTTAAACAACGAGTCTGAGTTATTCTTTTGTTCCTTCACATGCAGCCAAAAATTAGATTATCTACTCCATCCCTCTAAAAGCCCTCAACCCCTGAACTGAACTGGTTTGAGAACTCAAATGATCAGTTTTATTTTTGGAAGGTTGCCTAGTGGCACTGAATGTAGTATTAATAAGACTAACCACTCTACCACCTGCCTCTTCTTACAGAGAAGCTCAATAAATTAGCAGGATGATGTTGTAGGTATACAGTTCCTGCCTTGCTGCATCAATGTGACCTAGTATTTTTTGACTGAGAAGGAAATACTTCTGAGAGAATAAACTATTAACTCCCTGAAGAGCAGAGAATCAGATTCTCAAGCTAATTTTAACTCCTTTGAGACCTGCACATGGGAAATAAAAGTATAAGAGCTATAAGACTGATTGAGTTACTTTTGAAAAGGGAAAAATAATATTTCAGGACCAAATATATAGACATGTTTTTATAATTTATGGGAAGAGAGTTGAGCATCTATCAGATTATTCACTTGCCCAACTATGGGTTTAGTTCTTACAGTGGGGAAACGCAGGTCCTATTTGTGTTAAAGGGAGCGGTATAGTCTAGAGCCTAGGGAATTCTCTCTTCTAGGGCAGTGTTCAGGACACTGCAGTATAGAACAAGGTGTCCTCCTGTTTGCTGTTCTTTTGACCCATGTCCCTCCCTTGCAGTAAATCATCTTAAATAGGAGAAGTAGAGGGTGCTCTTGGGTCTGCTGAGCCCAGGGCTTTGTTGTGTAGGGTAATTTATTGAAATACAAAAGCAAGAAGCTTGTATAAGGTAAGAGGTGAGGGAGGCCTAGATCCTTAGTTTCCCACTTCCTGAGCTAGTGGTTAAATCTCTAGGTAAAAGTTGTGAGGGCTCCCTGCTATACTGGTTGTCCTGTAAATAAAGCTTGGAGGTGCCATCCCTCTTGTCAGGGGAATTAGAATTGCTACAGAATGAAAGTGCCTGTAGCTAAGCATGCTCAGAAGGACAAATCTAGTTGTGCCAGTGGAAATAGGATATACAATCCATGTAAGTGGCACAAACTCCCTCTTTTGCATTCAGTGACAGGAGTACAGCAGGGAAGTTACATCTCCCTTTCTAATTACACTAACACTTGTGTCCCCAGCTGACCCAGGCACAGGCAAAGCCCCAGAGGCACTTCCTGCCCTTCCACAGCCACAGGCTGGGGCTACATGGGGTATCAGGCTTGACAGAAAAAAATGCACTTCCTCTTCCAGTACCTGCATCCTGCCACTCTGCCCCAAGCTCACTGGGAGCAAGTGCTGGAAGGAAAAAACTGACCCCCATCACTACCACTGTCCTTAGCTGATGGAGGCATGAAGACAGCCCCAGAGCCTTTCCTGCCCCACTCCAGCCATGGGTTGCAGGGAACAGATACACAGCCAGGCTTGGCCCAGGTCAGTGTAGCAGTGTAGGTTTCTTCTTCCAGTGCCTTCTCCTGGATAGCAGGGGACACCTGGGTGTTATGTGTGGTGGGGAGAAGCAAATCAGAAAGCAAGGACTCAAAGGAGGAACATCATTGCTACCATTCTCAGCTGAGCCTGGCTTGCCATGCTACCACTCTTCATAGGCTCCGGCTTGACCAAGGCCCTGGAACTCCCTTCATATATGTGGCACCTAGGGACAGTGGCAGTGGCAACCGTGGGTAGGTCCTCCCTCCCCCACCCCACCCTACCCTTGTGTGCCTTTTCACTTCCCAGCTCACCAGTGTCTCCTGCCAGCCTGTGGACTCCATGCCTTATTCCAGGCCCTCCAGGATATTTGTATATAGCAACTGTATCCACATTATAAATGCTTTACCAAACCCCACCGTTTGGAATATAGGAAAAGGTGCCTTCAAGACACACAACCAAATATCTGTTCTTCATCAAGTGTTAAACAGGGTAGTTTTTTAATGTGCTAAATAGAAACTCCATATGACTTTATTTATACACATTAGAGATTCCTAACCCCATCCAACCATGCTCTATTTTTTTCCTCTCCTTATGTTGTCCCCAAAGGACAGTGAGTTCGTGCCTGCTGCGCTTGTGCCAATAAACACACAGGGGTGAAGGATCCAACTTAATTTTTATTTCTGCGCAGAAAGCGGTGCTTGGCAATCGTTCGCAAAGCAAGCACACACACCCAAGTGGGCGTCTGCCTTATATAGCCTCTTCTAGCCTTACACGCTATGCAGTTACTATAGGTTGCCCCTTTTGGTCCATGCACACTTCACCCTAGCTACAGACCCCTCCCTAGCCAGTTTGAACTTGTCTTCGTGACAGTGTAATTTGCTGATGTGGCACCTGTTATTCAGCAAGCTCAGCCAGTAACCCCCCTTTCCAACCCCTTAGGGACCTCGCTGATATGGCCTTTCCTTCTAGCAAGGCCAGGAATTAAGCAACTAGGCAACAAGCGATCTCCCCCAGCCTAAACAACCTACTCTATGCCCCTGGTTAGATAAAATACTTTTTCAAAACATACAAAGCTGTTCCCAAAGTATAAAAAAACATATAAAAGTTTCATGGGTACTCATCAAATCCCCCCTTCGAGGCTATGGCCCTATGGAATAGGACCATAGTCCTCGACCATCTTTTTCATCGTCAGGAATTTCCTGGTTCCCTCCCAATTCTTTTGGATCGGATTTGTAACTGATGATTTTACAAACATCACACGATTAACAGGGGAAGGAACTGATCTCTTGAATATATCACAACACATAGGTACACATTGTACTCCACAACAAATCATCAAGAAAACACATATACTTGCTACAG